>NC_057394.1:58535090-58537213 GCF_019320065.1 Cervus canadensis
CAAATAGATGGGGCAAAACAGCAGAAACAGTGGGGTGACTTTAATTTTTGGGGGGTCCTAAAATCACTGCAGATTGGTGATTGCAGCCATGAAATTAAAAAGGATGGTCGCTGCTTTGGAAGGAAATTGTGACCAACCTATAGCACATATAGGTCCATCTAGTCAAGTGTACATCGTTTTTTCCAGTGGCTGTTATGGAAGTGAGAGTTGCACTATAAAGAAAGCTGAGTGCCGAAGAATTGATGCTTTTGAACTGTGGTGTTGGAGAAGACTCTTGAGAGTCCCTTGGACTGCAAGGACATCCAACCAGTCCATCCTCAAGGAGATCAGTCCTGGGTGTTCATTGGAAGGACTGATGTTGAAGCTGAAACTCCAATATTTTGGCCACCTTATGCGAAGAGCTGACACATTGGAAAAGACCCTGACTTTGGGAAAGATTGAGGGCAGGAGAAGAAGGGGACGACAGAGGATGAGATCGTTAGATGGCATCACCGACTCGATGGACATGAGTTTTGGTAAACTCTGGGAGTTGGTGATGGACAAGGATGGCTGGTGTGCTGCAGTTCATGACACGACTGAGTGACTGAACTGAACTGAAAAGTTCTCCAAGTAACTCTAGTGTATAGGTTTGTGAATCCATGGGACTGTAGGCAATGAATATAAAGAGTTAAAGCAGACCAGGGAGAAGCTACAGGTAAACCCAGTCTAAAGGAGCATCCTTACTCCTCTGTAACTAATTTTATTGGAATACAGTTACTTTACAATGTCGTGTTAGTTTCTACTGCACAGCAAAGGGAATCACCTGCACATTAGCATGCATGCTTAGCTGCTTCCGTTGTGCCTGACTCCTTGTGACCCTATTTTAACCCACCAGGCTCCTCTGTCCATGGGATTCTCCAGGCAAGAATACTGGAGTGGATTGCCATGCCCTCCTCCAGGGGATCTTCCAGACCCAGGGACTGAACTCAGGTCTGCTGCATCACAGGCAGATTCTTTGCCACTGAGCCACCACAGAAGTCCCCTACATATATAATATCCTCTCCTTTATGGATTTCCATCCCATTTAGGTCACTTTGTTTTAGCATTGAGTAGAGTTGCTCTTGGAGAAGGCAATGGCACCCCACTCCAGTACTCTTGCCTGGAAAATCCCAAGGACGGAGGGGCCTGGTAGGCTGCAGTCCATGGGGTCCCTAAGAGTCGCACATGACTGAACGACTTCACTTTCACTTTTCACTTTCATGCACTGGAGAAGGAAATGGCAACCCACTCCAGTGTTCTTGCCTGGAGAATCACAGGGACAGCGGAACCTCGTGGGCTGCCTTCTGTGGGGTCGCACAGAGTCAGACATGACTGAAGTGACTTAGCAGCAGCAGAGTTCCTCTTGCTATACAGTAGCTTATCATTAGTTTTATACATGGAATCAATAGTACATATATTTGACAAACAATTAAAATTTTCAATATTGTTCTATAAATCTCACAAAGCATATTATCTGGCCATAAGCTTGTGTCCTCTAATTATAAACCAAGAAAGGCTATGTGACATGTAAAGCCAGCATAGAGGTTTGAATAAACTAAGTCTTTAAACAACAAGGATAAAAATGAACACTGATACTGATGTGTTGACATCCTACAGATAATATAATCAACTGGTGTAATGTGTTACTTTCTCTATCTATATTTTAGGGGTTTCCCTCATAGCTCAGTTGGTAAAGAATTTGCCTGCAATGCAGGAGACCCAGGTTCAATTCCTGGGTCTGGAAGATCCCCTGGAGAAGGAGATACCCATTCCAGTATTCTTGCCTGGAGAATCCCATGGGCAGAGAAGCCTGGCAGGCTAGAGTCTGTGGGATCGTAAGAGTCAGACACGACTTAATAACTAAATCACCACCACCACTGATACTTTACCTTGACTTCAGTCCAGAACCTAAGTGTCTTGAAGGCAGAAATTAGATTTATTTTATGTTAATTTCACTTCGCTATCCCTGAACACATCCTTGGGCATTTATAAATCATTGAGCATGTTATAAATCACTACAAACATCACTATGAACAAAGCTAGTGGAGGTGGTGGAATTCCAGTTGAGCTATTTCAAATCCTGAAAGATGAAGCTGTGAAAGTGC
>NC_057394.1:58537313-58543482 GCF_019320065.1 Cervus canadensis
GGGCTGGGGTGATTATGGTGATGCTATTATCACCCTTCCCCTTGAGATCCAGTCACTAGGGCCTCTAGTGTAGTTAACAGAATACGCCTTCTCATGCCTTACATGACTTACATTAACAGGAATTCTTATCTGAAAGCAGTGTGATCCAAGCAGAATTTAAGCCACCTGCAAGACAGCAAAACAGCTTTATTTATATTACTCTCAATATACTTATTCTCATTCAGGTAATTAAAAAATAGCAGGGCCATCAGGAGGGTAATTTGGGGGCATGGTGAATATTGAAGGATGGGATCAAAATGTTTAAAAGCAAGGGAAATATCTGTATGTAGAGAACATATGCCAGAAGACAAAAATAAAGAAAGTATCTATATCTAGAGAATATATGTAATAACCTTTTTGGTAAATAATTTTGAAAAAAATAACATATGTAAATATTTATAGAAATAGTGACAAAGTGATGGCAGATGCATTGGCATTAAAGTCAGGCTCTTAACCTGGCAAGCTGTCTTACAAGTCTTAACTTTCTTGTCCTTTTCTGCTGATCAAAAATACTTATGTCTGCCTCATGGAGCTGTGCCTGTTTAACAAAGTTTTATATATATATATATATATATATATGCATAATGTGCTAGTCTGTACATAGTAGTCACTCAATAAATGTTAACTCTTTCCCCCACTTAATATCTCTAAATTCCTCAACAATAATAGCTGAATGAGACATTCCCAATAGATTGTGTTAAAAATACTAATTTATGGACCCTCCCTGATACCATGTAAGATCAACTTTATACCATTTGGGGTGGGGAAGGGAGAAATGTTTAGAATTTCATATTATATGACTAAGGATTATCATAATTAGGCAAATCATAAGACTAGTAAGGATCAACAATCAAGTTCAGTTCAGTTCAGTCCCTCAGTCACATTTGACTCTGTGACCCCATGGACTGCAGCAAGCCCTTCATTAATTCTTTCTTTTTTTTTGAGTTGTCTTTTTTTTAAGTTTTTTTTATCAATTCTTTATAGAATTCAGAATATTTTAAATGATTTTCTTCAATAGGTTTAATAAGAAGATGAACAGAAAAGAAAAATTAAAGAACTAGACCACAGTGCTTAGCAATTAATTAGCTGCCTAAGGAATACCAAGGAAAAAGATGACTTTGGAGGAGGGCACTGTGTATAGGTAATAAGCATGCCACCTTGCCACATGCAGGTAAAACATTGTAATAGGCACAATTATGGAAAATAAACTCTGTAAAAATAAAATTCCAAATGAAAATTAAGAAAAGTTTTCCGACTCTTTGTGACCCCATGAACTATGGCCTGCCAGGCTCCTCTGTCCATGGGATGCTCCAGGCAAGAATAATGACGTTGGTTGCCAGGCCCTTCTCCAGGGGATCTTCCTGACCCAAGGATCGAACCCGGGCCTCCCACACTGCAGGCAAATTCTTTACCATCTGAGCCACCAGGGAAACCCAAGGAGAATGTATTACCCAAGGAGAATGTTAAATGACTGCTGATATTCAATAAGGAAGGACTTGGGGTGGGGATGGTGGGGTAACGGTGCACCCGGGTCCAAGAAGTACAGTATAAAATGGTATATTAGAGAGGTCAGTCCAATTTCCAGCATCATTTGATCTCATCTGGGACCACGCGTATCTACACTAGACATTTCAAATAGGCAAAACAGGGTAAAAGAAGAAGAGCCACCTGCGGAATGTCAGCTACACTAGTGACAGTAATATTTTCCTAAGACTTCTCTCCAGTTGTTAAGAACAGGTCTGTTGTACAACAGAAGACGGTGAGGTTTCCTTCTCTCTGCTTCAGCACCTTGACTAACAGTGTGCAAGGCTAAAGGATCATGTCTCAGGTGAAATGGGTATGTTTCCAGCCCCAAATATTCCCAACCTGAGCTTGCTTGATTGCCTGATATGAAATTGCTCAGCATTATATATGCTTTTGGGCTTCCCTGCCGAGTCAGACAGTAAAAAATCCACCTGCAATGCGGAAGACCTGGATTCAATCCCTGGGTTGGAAGATCCCCTGGAGGAGGGCATGGCAACCCAATCCAGTACTCTTTCCTAGGGAATCCCCATGGACAGAGGAGCCTGGCGGGCTACAGTCCATGGGGTCGCAAAGAGTCGGACCCAATGGAGTGACTAAGCACGTATATGCTCTGGGGCTTCCCATGAGGCTCAGTGGCAAAGAACCCCTGTCAATGAAGGAGACACGGTTTCACCCCTGGGTCAGGAAGATCCTCTGGAGAAGGGAATGGCAACCCACTCCAGTGTTTTTGCCTGGAGAATCTCATGGACAGCGAGCCTGGTGGGCTATAGTCCACAGAACCACAAAGGGTCGGACACGACCTAAGCGACTTAGCACACATGCCCTTGAAGCAACCCAGGCTTTCCAGGTGTCGCTAGTGGTAAAGAACCCATCTGCCAATGCAGGAGACAGAGCTGTGGGTTTGATCCCTGGGTGGGGAAGGTCCCCTGGAGGAGGGCATGGCAACCCACTCCAGTATTCTTGCCTGGAGAAGTCCCTGGACAGAGGAGCCTGATGAGCTACAGTCCATGGGATTGCAGAGAGTTGGACACACATATCACACACACTCACACACACACACACACACACACACATACATACATACGTGTTTACAACCGTCTACCAACTTTATTAAGGAACAATTTTCATCCCACTGGAGAGTTGTTTTACATATGTGTGTGTGTGTTTGTAAAACGACAAAATGATTCTTATTTTTCTAATCCATTCATAATGAATCATTTTAAATAGCAAATACTTTCTCTGGCTCCTTTCCAGGCAACAATGACTTTACATTATATTTGATTTTGTACTGTTTGCATTTTGAATAAAGAGAAAAGAGAAGGATTAAACTGACTTTTAGCTATTTACGCGTGGTAAGTTTAGCCATAGAGTCAAAATTCCCCTATACTTCTTCTATATATACATATAGATTTGTATATTGTATATATATGAATGAGCTACTATACCAGCTCCTATAAGTAGCTAAGGAGGTATTTGATTCTTTCCCTAAAATTCTCTTTACTTCTTCTCATGTGAGATATTTATTGAGGTACTCAGACTGCCAAGCATTAAATACTTGAGACAGTTAAAATCCACTCCATTTCTGAAACCTGTATAAACAGCAAATGAAAATATGTAGGGACTTTAAGAAAATGATTGAGAGATGAATATAACTTTTTCAACCATATGTCAAACAACTGACCCCTTTATTGATCATGTATTATGTGAGGCAACAGAGTATATTTATTAGAAGGCAACCTAATGCAGTTTATGTCTCTCACAACTGCGCGTGGACACACTCACACATGGAATTCGAGGTCAGAGTTGGATTCTTAAATTCAGTCTCTGCTGATATCTGAGCTGCAAACTTGATCAACGTATTTAGCTTCTCTTAGCTAAATTCCTTATTTATAAAAAAAGGATAATAATATCATAAGATGTTATATATCTATTTATATAATTATAGATATGTGTGTGTGTATATATAAAAATGAGATAATATACCAGCTTCTAAAAATAGGTAAGGAGTTATTTGATTCTTTCCCTAAGTGCAAAGTTCTGTCTTGACAGCAACTTGAAGATGTGATAATTGAAGAGAATTACCAAGGATAAAAGAGCTCCCCACATGATACAGTGGTAAAGGAACTGCCTGCAATGCAGGAGACACAGGTTCCATCCCTGGGGGGGAAGATCCCCTGGAGGAGGAAATGGCAACCCACTCTAGTCCATTCTTGCCTGGAAGATCCCATGGACAGAGGAAACTGGTGGGTTACAGTCCATGGGGTCACAAAGAGTCAGACACGACTGAGCAACTAACACAGACACACACACACCAAGAATAATGTTATATTTTTCCCTCAGGGAACTGTCACTTCAATAGGGCATGAAGCATAGCCATTCATGAAAAGTTAATTCATAATATTTTAGTGTTATAGCTAATTCATAATATCTAGTAGTATGATAGAAGTTTATCATGAGATGTCCACAGAATGTAAGGGCAGATTTTATATTTGAAATTAACAAAATTGTATCCCATTGGATGGGAAGGGCCATCTGTTGAGGGGATTCAGTACAAACAAGCATCATCAAATGCAAAGTCGAGGAGGTTTGGGAAAAACCAAATCAACCAAACATGCCAGGCAGGTTTTGTGGTTGTAGTGAGAGGGTCATCAGTCCAACAAGCCTGGCAGATGACTTCACTTTCTTTGTTCTGATTCCAGGCTCACAAAACAGCTTTTTGACCATAACTTGACTTCCAACATTAGCTTTCATCTTGGGGAAAGGATTTGCTGACCCAAGGTCAAACTTGTTCCCTTCTGCTTGCAAGTTCTGTTTTCATTTTAAGCTTTGTATCCTAAACTAGTAAAGACACCAACTAGCTATGAGTTTGAATAAGCAGGATCATTTCCCTTGAACGTGATCATCGTTAGACACAAAGACAAAATAGAAAGAGGCTCTAGACTTCAAACTGTGCCCAGATCCCATGGTTTTCCACTCTCAACAAATACTAAGCAATGTGGTCTATGTTAGTGCTTCAAAACTAAAGCCCAGGAGAGAACAGAAGCGGAAAGAAATACTCTTGTTTAATGGTTATACCATTGGAAGGATAAAACAGTGGGTAAAACCTCAAGGGTTACAATGATTCTCTACTGTGGTTACACAGAACTACTGCTATATGACTTGGGCTTTATTTGAATATGCATTCGGACTTCCCTAGTGGCTCAGATGGTAAAGAATCCACCTGCAATATAGAAGACCTGGGTTCGATCCCTGGGTTGGAAAGATCCCCTGGAGAAGGGAATGGCTACCCACTCTAGTATTCTTGCCTAGAGAATTCCATGGACAGAGGAGCCTGGCAGGCTACAGTTCATGGAATCAGAAAGGGTCAGACACGACTGAGCAACTAACACTAAATATACATTCATACTGATCACCATAATCTAAGGAACCCATAAATTCCAACCTATTTTTGACCCAGTATTAGGGAAGTCTGGATTTCCATACTTTTAAAGCTCTGCAGTGATTTTGGAGCCCCCCAAAATAAAGTCAGCCACTGTTTCCACTGTTTCCCCATTTATTTGCCATGAAGTGATGAGACCAGATGCCATGATCTTAGTTTTCTGAATGTTTGAGCTTTAAGCCAACTTTTTCACTCTCCTCTTTCACTTTCATCAAGAGGCTCTTTGGTTCTCTTTCGCTTTCTTCCATTAGGATGGTGTCATCTGCATATCTGACGTTATTAACATTTCTCCCGGCAATTTTGATTCCAGCTTGTGCTTCTTCCAGCCCAGCGTTTCTCATGATGTACTCTGCATATAAGTTAAATAAGCAGGGTGACAAAATACAGCCTTGACGTACTCCTTTTCCTATTTGGAACCACTCTGTTGTTCCATGGCCATTTCTAGCTGTTGCTTCCTGACCTGCATACAGGTTTCTCAAGAGGCAGGAAAGGTGATCTGGTATGCCCATCTCTTTCAGAATTTTCCACAGTTTATTCTGATCCACACTGTCAAAAGCTTTAGCACAGTCAATAAAGCAGAAATAGATGTTTTTCTGGAACTCTCTTGCTTATTTGGTGATCCAGCGAATGTTGGCAATTTGATCTCTGGTTCCTTTGCCTTTTCTAAAACCAACTTGAACATGTGGAAGTTCACAGTTCACATACTGCTGAAGCCTCGCTTGCAGAATTTTAGCATTACTTTACCAGCGTGTGAGATGAGTGCAATTGTGCGGTAGGTTGAGCATTCTTTGGCATTGCCTTTCTTTGGGATTGGAATGAAAACTGACCTTTTTCAGTCCTGTGGCGACTGCTGAGTTTTCCAAATTTGCTGGCATATTGAGTGCAGCATTTTCACAGCATCATCTTTCAGGATTTGAAATAGTTCAATTGGAATTCCATCACCTCCACTAGCTTTGTTTGTAGTGATACTTCCTAAGCCAAATAGATGGGGAAACAGCAGAAACAGTGGGTGACTTTATTTTTGGGGGGTCCAAAATCACTGCAGATGGTGATTGCAGCCATGAAATTAAAAGATGGTCGCTGCTTGGAAGGAAAGTTGTGACCAACCTATACAGCATATAGGTCCATCTAGTCAAGGTTATCGTTTTTCCAGTGGTCATGTATGGA
>NC_057394.1:59186197-59302615 GCF_019320065.1 Cervus canadensis
TTTTATCTTCCATTGCACACGGAGGAGATTAAAAAGCCGTGATAAATGGTGTGCTCTCCGGGAGGGAACGCCATATATAGGGCAATACATAATTTCCTGCTTCTGGTACCATTCGGGATAATTGTCCTGGTAACGTGAAAACGGGAGGGATATTAATTTAAGATTAAAGCACAATTATAAGCCCTGTCATACTGTTAATTTCTTTTAAATGTTCCTCTGAATAATTCCACCTTTGCAAGATGGAATAAGCACACGATTAAAAACTGCATTAAATAAATGAATAACTAATTAATGAATAAAAAGAACTCTGAAAATAAAATGGGCCATGCAAATTTTAAACAATAATTTTAACAGCAGGCCAGAACTTAATCCTTCAGATCTTTGAATGAATTGCACTTGGATGCAGACAGATAGCATCTCCCTCTAGATTTAGCTCTCAAATAGTTATGCTCTGTGTTCATATCCTGCCCAGCGGCAGATTTAGGTGCAGGACACTGCAGGCAATGAGGGGGCTGTCTAATTGACCAACCTCAACACCTTTCCAATCTTAACACCATTGCCTCATCCATAATGCCTGAAATTCTATACTTTCCTCTGTCCTCCGGCCAGAAATCTTACCAAGGTGATTCTGCCATTGAATAGGAATTCCATTAGAAAATGCAAATACTCCTATGAAGCCGAGAGGTGGATCATTTCTTAGCACATTGATATGAATCAATTTAATCAGATTGCTTTCCTCCCAACACCTCTTGGTGTTGGAGGCCAACTTCTTGAAAGAGTGGGATGAGAGAGAGAGGAGTGGTCATTTTGCAAGAAAAGCTAACGGTAAGTAGAGAACGGGAGATCCGCCAAGTTCTGTAGTGTTTTGAGAGCCCAGGGAAGGTGAGAGATAAAACACCATGGTGAGTCTTCCTTACATGTCCATAAGGAGCTGAGACTTGGATGTGCCATATGGATGGGGAAGAAAAGGAGTGTGCTTGTGCATGTACAAGCTTGTACATCCAAGCTTGTATGTGCCAAATGAAGGTCATCACAATGATGTGAATTTTCCAGTTGAGGAAAACTGAGATCTTGTTAATAACCCAAGAGTACAGAGTAATGTGGTAAATGGGAGAGAAGAATTACAGGCTTTGTCCATCTGACTCCGAAATCCATGATCTTTCAACCATACCACACTTCCTCACAGCAACTTATCAATTAGATGTGATTGCTCTCATTTTTTAAATGAGCAAGTCAAGGCTTCTAAAGACTAGAGAAGAAGGAAATCACTCAGTAGGCCCCCATGTGAAAACATCAGGCTTGTGGAGTAACTGCAAATACCCAAGCCTCTCGTCCTGCAGGTTGAAACAGAAGGAGACAAGGCTGAAATGTCGTCATTGAGACTGCAGCCACCAGGAAGAACCACTAAGGCTGCGCACAGATAAGAATCAAGCTTACAGCCTCGCTCCCAGGATCTAACAGGATGTCCTGACCTGAAACGAAGTCAAGGTGCCCAGCCTGGGAGGGAGTCCAAGTCACACCTGAAACCCCTGTCTTCACTCTCAGACCATTTTGCTCTAACGGCCGTTGATAAGAGATGCAATTAACAGCTCTGTTATCAGGAGCAAATAGCCAATATAAAAGCCTGCAGTTATTAAAATTATCACTGAAGTCTGGAAGAGGATTAGAAGATAACCTTTTTCTCCAAGTGCCAGGAAAAAGGGAAAGGGCTTGGGAAAGGTGTCTAACTCCTACCCAAGGAGCTTTCTCATGAAGCCAGCGGCAGACATCACAGAGTCCAGGCCCGCCTGGGACACCAGGCGTGTGTGGCTCTGTGCGCACCTAGGAAGACCTCGTGGGAAGCCCTCGCAGGCTAGGAGCCAGCTAACAGCCTGGCCTGCCCGCCTGCCCCCACAGCAGAGCCTTCTCAGGGGCCACCGCCAACCCCAGTGGGTCCCTAGAGCCATCCTGCCATCAGCTCTGCCCCACCTGGCCCCCCAGCTCCAGTCCTTCCCCAGCTCTCCCTACTCATTGACATCCTCATCTCCTGGGGTCTACACCGCTCAAGCTTCCCAGATCCACTAGGGAAAGGGATTCCCAGCAGGATCCCCTCTTTCTCCATCAATCTTCACCCCCTGATCTCCCTCAACCTGTATCCACCTCCCCAGTCTCCTCTCCCTCCTAGAGCTTTCCTGATAAACTCAGAGACCCCACTACATCTCACTCTTGGCATTTGTCATGCAAGTCACAGGGCTATGACAGTGCCTGGGTTCCGCTTGTGTCTTAAGTTCCCACTACTTTCCAGACACTGTGGGGGTACCAGGTATCCTGTAACAAGCAACAAAGCACCACCTTGGGCCTTGCAATCAAAAGCCTCTGAAAGCAGGACTGGGCTGTATTCATGTACCTAATCCCAGCCCCTAGTAGGGTCTCGCATACACAGTAGGTAATCAAACAGCAATATTAAAGTTAAAAGGGTATAATGACAATTTACAGAGGTTTTTGATTACTGTCTTAAGATGCTTAAGTGTTAACAGCCAGAAGAGAATCAATAGGTTTTCCATTATAGATAACATATTTGCATTTTAATGAGAACCATTAAACTCTTAATCATCACTGTTTCCACTCCCCCCAATCCCTACACCCTAGGGCTAAAATTTCAGTTCTCTGAAGGCCTAAGAGGGAGATATTTGAAAGAGAAGCCCCTCCAAAGCATACTAAATTATCAGTGTCCTAGGCTAGGCACATAAACCTAAAAAATAGGCCTTGATGGTCCCATCTGGAGCCCCACCCCAACCCCCCCCCACACACACATCAGTTAATAGAATGCCCTATTTTACATTTTTTGGAAATCTAAAACTTGCGGCCCAAAGCCAAATTCAGCCCGCAGATGTTCTCTAAGGCTGCACAGTTTTTCACAGAATTTGAATTTCACACGATGCATGTGTCAGTGCGCCACGGACCTCACCATTCTCTATTGTTTACATCTGGCCCTAAGCAACAGATTTATGTTACTTCCCCTCACCCCCACCCTGAGAGGCATTTGGATTTTTCATTCTTGATTAATATGTAACTACTTAAAAACAATTTGATGACCACAATAACCCCTTGAGCTAAGTAGGGGTTGTTATTATTTCCCCTATTTTGTGGTTGAGGAAACTGAAGGTCAGGGAAGAAGTGGACGACTTTGCATTTTCAGTCACTGTTTTCTGAGGTCTATGTTGGTCTGGTTTGTGAGGCTTCGATAGGCTAGGTTGGTAGCAATCACCAAGGCCTTCAAGACATTGATGGCCTATAGGGTCCAGCTTCCTTCAGGGAGTCTTAATCTGGCCTCCATGCACCCTAGAGGTTTTAGAGATAGTATTTCAAGGGTTCCACTGGCTTCTGAAAACAGCACACAATTTTTGTGGACATACATACACTGAGGAAAATGCTTGCAGCTTTCATTGGCTCTCAGGGAATGTTAGCAGGGCAGGGTGACCACCTGCTTGGCAATTATTTCCTGGGGAAGATTTCTTTCCAACTCACAGTGTGCAAAGCCACCTGGCGGAGCTTAGGGGATTGCTGGTGGTTTGCAGTTAACCGAGAAGAACCATGATTTGCTCTTGCTGGTAGTCCGCCTGATTATGTCTGGACTGGGGAGTAAGAGGGTAGCAGGGTGGAGGGATCTATCCAGCCTTTATGAATGTCTCACCTGGAAGGAGACTCAGGCCTTTCTGAATGATCCCCCTCTCAAAGAAACATGCAATATTTCCCAGAAGCAGAAGTAGGAAGACATAGTATCTTATCAAAATTTGTCAAAACCAACAGGAAGTTAAGGCACTGAAAATGTCCATAGATGGTACGAGACAGGCAAATCTAGGAAAAATGCCCACACGGTACAATTCAATAGGCCTCACTGAAACAACATATAAGGCCCTCTCTTCTCACTGGAGCTTCTCCCTAGACCCTGTCCCGTTTCTCACCCTTGTAATCTTCATGATCCAGTTCCAGAGGAGGTCTACCCAACAAAAATGACTCCAAAGAAAGAATGTAAACTTGGTCTCATTAAAGTCTTAAGAATTAGTGGGGCTTAAAAATATCCTACTGTGCTTTTCTCCCATGGGCTTTGTTTTTTATGAATAATGAAATATAAAATCAAAGGAATGAATTTCTACCTGAGGAATTTCTGATATCAATCCACCAGTGGGTTGGAGTGAGACATATTTTGCTGCCTTTGTAAGCATATCTGGACAAGCATGGAAAAGTGCACCAAATATAGAAGATCTGGACTTGGAGTCAGGAGAACAATTATCTTTTATGGCAGGCTTTTTATAAGTTTCTTCTTAGAGAAAAGATACCTTGTCTTTTAAAAGCAGAAACAGCAAGTTAATCTCTTTGGTTTAAAAATCCCTAAAGGAGTTCTAATGTCCTTTAGTGTCTAAAAAAAGAATCTAAAAAAAGATCAATGAAAGTAAAAGCTTAAAAAAAAGGTAAACAAAATAGACAAACTTTTAGAGAAACCAACCAAGAATAAACCAATAAACCAACCAATCTCATGTAAAGCTTGGTCTCAATAAAATAAGATGAAAGAAATAAAGAAAGAAAAAAATACCTCCCAACAAAGAAAATTCCAAACCAGATGTACCAACCAAACATTTAATAAAGAATTAACATCAATTCTCAAGCTCTTTCAAAAACAGAAGAGGAGGGAAATTTCCAAATTCATTTTATGAGACCAGCATTATCCAAACAACAAAACCAGACAAGGACACTACACAAAAAAAGTGACAGGCCAATATCCTTGATGAATATAGATGTAAAAAACCCTCAACAAAATATGAGCAAGATGAATTCAACAATACATTAAAAGAGTCAAATACAAGGATTAAGTGGGATTTATTCTAAGGATGCAAGGATGGCTCAACATCTGCAAATCAATACTGTGATAAAACATATTAATAAAGGATACAAATTATGTCAGCATCTCGACAGTCGCAGAAAGAGCATCTAACAAAATTCAAGTTCAATAATTTTTTCTCCAAACAAACCAGGTATAGAGGGAATGTACCTCAGCATGCAGGCATGCGGTCCTCAGTCATGTCCAGCTCTCTGCGACCCCATGGACCATAGTCTGTCAGGCGCCTCTGTCCATGGGATTCTCCAGGCAAGAATAGTGGAGCCAGTTGCCAATTCCTCCTCCATGGGCTCTTCCCAACCCAGAGGAGATTGAACTCTCATCTCCTGGGTCTCCTGCTTTGGTGGGTGGATTCTTTACCACTGAGCCACCTGGGAAGCCCATACCTCAGCATAATAAAGACCATATATGACAAATTCACATCATATTTAATGGAAGAAAGCCGAAAGCTTTTCTTCTAAAATCAAGAACAAGACAAGGATACCCATTCTCTCAACTCTTGTTCAACATAGTAATGAAAGGCCTAGTCAGGGCAATTAAACAAGAAAAACAAATAAAAGGCATCCAAATTGGAAAGGAAGAAGTAAAATTGTCTCTATTTGCTGATGGCCTGGTATTATGCATAGAAAGGCTTAAAGACATCACAAAAACAAAACAAAAAAAAAAACAAAAAAAAAATCTGTTAGAACTAGTAAATGAATTCAGTGAAGTTCCACAATAAAAAAATTAATATTCAAAAATCAGCCATATTTCTATATGGTAAAAGGAAATAGTCTCACTTACAGTTGCATCAAAAGGAATAAAACACTTAGAAACAAATTTAACCAAGGAAACAAACAATAAGACATTGATGAAAGAAATTGAAGAAGACACAAATAAATGGAAAGATATTCTGTGGTCATGGATTGGAATAATTAGCATTGCTAAAATATTCATAATACCCAAAGCAATCTACAAATTCAAGGCAATTCCTATCAAAATTCTAATGGCATGTTTCACATAAATAATCTTAACATTTGTATGGAATCACAAATAAAAAAGTAATAGTCAAAGCAACCTTGAGAAAGAAGAACAAAGCTGGAAACATCTCACCTTCTGATTCCAAACTGTATTACAATGCTATAGTAGTCGTAACAGTACGATATTAGCATAAAACAGACCATATACCAATGGGACAGAACGAGAGCCCAGAATTAAACTCATACGTTAAGAGTGAACTAATTGAAAACAAAAGAACCAAGACTATACAATGGGGGGAGGAAAGTCTTTTCAGTAAAGATCTTGGGAAAATTAGATATCATATGCAAAAGAAGGAAACTGGACCCCTACCTTATACCATACACAAAAATCAACTCAGAATGGGTTAAAGACTGGAATGTAAGGTCTGGAACCATAGAACTTCTAGAAGAAAACATAGGGGGTATTTCCTTGACTTTGGTCTTAACAGTGATTTTATTTTTTCTTTTGGATTTGATGTCAAAAGAAAAAAAGCAGCTTAAGCAAAAATCAACAAGTGGGATTACATAAACTAAAAATTTCCTGGACAGCAAAGGGAACCATCAACAATTGGAAAAGTAACCTATAACATGGGAAAAACTATATACAAATTATATATCTGATAAGGAGTTAATATCCAAAGGGTATAAATCTCATACAACTCAAAAGTAAGGAAACTCCAACAACCCAATTAAAACCTGAGCAGAGGAACTAGACATGTTTTCCAAGAACATATTCAAATGGCCAATGGATAATGAAAAGTGGCTCAACATCACTAACCATCAGGGAAATGCAAGTCAAAAACCACAGTCACCTCACACCTGTTAGAATGAGTGTCGGTAAAAAAGACAAAAATAGCAAATGTTGGTAAGAATGTGGAGAAAGGGGAACCCTTGTACACTGTTGATGGGAATGTAAATTGGTATAGCCACTATGGAAAAGAGTATGTGGATTCCTCCAAAAATAAAAATTGAACAACCATATTATCCAGAAATCTCACCTGTGGGTATATATCCAAATGAAATGAAGACAGATTCTTAATGAGATATCTGCATGCCCATGTTCACTGAAGCATTATTCAAAACAACCAAGATATGGAAACAACCTAAGATTTGGTGTCTGTGTGTGTGTATGCATATATATGTATGTATGTAATGGGATACAATTCAACCATAAGAAAGAAGGAAATTCTGCCATTTATAACAATGTGGAATGAACTTGAGGATATTATGCTAAGTGATATATAGACAAAAACAAATACTTCATAGTAGCACATACATGTGGAATTTAAATAAAAAGTCAAACTGTAAAAAGAGTAGAAAAAAGATTGCCAGGGGCCAGAGGTGGGGAAAATAAGGAGAAGTCAGTAAAAGGGTATAAACTTTCAGCTATAAGAGGAATAAAGTCTGAGGATCTAGGGTAAAGCATGGTGACTGTGATTGATAACACTATACTCTATAATCGAAATTTGCTAACAGAATAGAACTTAACTGTTCTCACAAAAACAAATAAATTAACAAACAAATAAGGTGACAGATATGTCAATTAATAATGGGAGGAATCCTCTCACAAAGTATACCTATATTAAATCATCACAGTGTACACTATAAATATCTTACAATTTTGTCAATTATATCTCAACAAAGCTGAAAAAAAAAATTGTATGATTCCAACGTTTAGATCTTTCGCAGCCCTTGGATGTGTACACCCAATCCTTCTCCTGCTACTCCTCTATATGTCTGACCAAAATGCCTCAGGAGCTCAATACACATCTCAGAAGAACCAATTTCAGGGCTCTCCTACTCCCACCTTGCCCAATCTCATCCACCTCTGGGGCCAGCATTCCAGAAGCTTCCACATTCATCCCTTAGTTAATGGCACCATCATCTATATACTCACAGAAGTAAAACCCCCAGAGTCATCCCTGACTCTTCCCTTTGCCTCATTCCCACACTCAGTTCACAAACAAATACCACCGGTTCAACCTCCAAAACACGTCTGGACCCCAACTGCTTCCTACCACATCCCTAGCTATCTACCTGGGACCAGCCATCGCTACCTGTGGTCTCCACCACCAAAACAGCTTTCTAACTGGTTTCCCTGCCTCTCCTCTCTCCCTGCTTCCTGTTCTTTCTCTACCAGTACTCCAAAGGTCTTTTTAAAATATAAACTAGGGATTTCCCTGGTGGTCCAATGGTTAAGACTCTTTGCTTTCAATGCAGGGATGCAGGAGACAGATGTTTGATCCCTGGTTGGGGAACTAAGATCCCACATGCTCCACGGTACTGCTGGAGGAAATAAATAAATAAAATAAACTGTACATTTCCTGTGCTTAAAACCCACTGCTCCTACCCAGACTCTTACCAAAGCCTATAAGACCTTACTTCTTCCACCTCTGCCCTGTCTTCATCTCCCACCTACACTTTGACAGTACACTTCCTCCATTGTACTTACCACTCTTTGAAATTACCTTTTTTGTTCCCTTAGTTAGCAAATACTTATTGAGCATCTAATATCTAGCTAGTAGGTCCTATTCCAAGTGCTGAGAATACAGCAATGAATAAAACAGATTTTTTAAAAATTTAAAAACCTTGCCCTTGTAGAACTTACATTCCAGTATAGACAAACAGGGGAATTTGACTTGTGTATTAACTATCTCACCTGCTAGAATGTAAGTTCCCAGGGAACCGGGACCTTGATTATCTTGATCACAACTGTATCCCCAGCACTTAAAAGTGTGACTAACTGTAGATGCTCAGTAAATATTTATTCAATGAATACATGAAAATTTTCTTGATTCAAGACTTTGTTCCCTGTTTAGAAGAGATATCCAATTATGCTTCTCTCTGGAAGTGTATAAGACACCCAAGAAGGCTCTCACGAGAAGAGGTTTCTCACACCAGGACTCACCACACCCTGGGAAAACTTAGGGTATCGTTGCTCCAACCACAAGCTTACTTCTGGGTTTGGACACATGGCCTGACCAAGAAGAAGAGTTGACTTTTCTGAGCCAGGGTGTTTCCATCTGTCCCTCTGCCTTGCAGGAAGTCAGGCAGAAACTTCCATTTGTTGTCTCAGTCATGACCCCCCTTCCCTTCCTCACCAACCCCTGAGACAAGAAATCTCAGCCAGAGCTCTGCTGCCTCTGACCCGGAGCCAGATCTGCCTCTCTCCCACAGGTTTGTTCAACCAGCATGCACAGTTTATCAACATACCCCATTTGAAGTAAATGGATCAAAACACACGCAGTCTTGCTGTTCAGTTGCTCACTTGTGTCTGACTCTGCAACCCCATGGACTTAATCACACTAGGCTTCCCTGTCCATCACCAACTCCAAGAGTTTATGCAAACTCATATCCATCAAATCAGTGATGTCTTCCAACCATCTCATCCTCTGTCGTCCCCTTCTCCTCCTGCCTTCAATCTTTCCCAGCATCAGGGTCTTTTCCACTGAGTCAGTTCTTCATATCAGGTGGCCAAAGTATTGGAGTTTCAGCTTCAGCATCAGTCCTTCCAATGAATATCTAGGCCTGATTTCCTTTAGGATTGACTGGTTGAAACTCCTTGCAGTCCAAGGGACGCTCAAGAGTCTTCTCCAACACCACAATTCAAAAGCATCAGTTCTTCTGCGCTCAGCTTTCTTTAAGGTCCAACTCTCACATCCACACATGACTCCTGGAAAAACCATAGCTTTGACTAGACAGACTTTTGTTGGTAAAGAAACATCTCTGCTTTTTAATATGCTGTCTAGGTTGGTCATAACTTTTCTTCCAAGGAGCAAGTGTCTTTTAATTTCATGGCTGCAATCACCATCTGTAGTGATTTTGGAGCCCCAAAAATTTAAGTCTGTCATTGTTTCCACTATTTCCCCATCTATTTTCCATGAAGTGATGGGACCAGATGCCATGACCTTATTTTTCTGAATGTTGAATTTTAAACCAACTCTTTCACTCTCCTCTTCCACTTTCATCAAGAGGCTCTTTAGTTCCTCTTCACTTTCTGCCATAAGGGTGGTGTCATCTGCATATCTGAGTTTATGAGATATGAGAACCCCATGAGCAGTATAAAAATGCATGCTCAGTCATGTTCCACTGTTTTGTGACCCCATGGACTCTAGTCTGCTAGGTTCCTCTGTCCATGGGATTTTTCCAGGCAAGAACAGTGGAGTGGGTTGCCATTTCCTCCTCCAGGAGATCTTCCCAACCCAGGGATCCAGTGGATTAAATCCATCACTATTTCCATCATTAAAGTCCCATGACCACTGCCACTCAGCTTCACTTTTACTTTGGACAATAGATTTTATCTACCCAGACTCCAGTTCAAGAGTGCAGATCCCTACTTCATAGAATGGGTTAAAGAAGTTAACTTTAGAAATAATGCTTAGCACCTTCTTCTGCCAGAGCTTAAAACACTTCATCGGCAGCATCTAATTAATCTTCACCAAGTCCCCAAGAGGAGCGGGGTGGGGCGGGGGGAGAAAGCTTTTATTATCCTCTTTGAGTAGCTGAGAAAATATGGAGAATCAGAATTTTCCTTTACAGAGAGGATCTGGGTCCAAATGACAGGGCTGCTACCTCTGCAAGCCAAACACTGCCCATCACACACCACCCCGTCCCACCCTCGGAAGCGGCAGAAGTGGAAGGGATGCACAGCAGAAATCTCAAGGCTCCTCCAGCAGTGATGGGAGAAGACGTCAAAGACATCCCATATTGTGTAGCTCTGTGACTCTGAATTCCCCCTATGTCCTTGGGAAGCACCCGAATGCTTTCTTTGAGATGTAACAAGCTTTCACACTGAAAGATTCTTTTTCATCTCTCTGGGAAGTTGGGATACCTGGAGACTGTGTTTTGATTGTGTTTTGAAATAGATATATTGACGACCAATGACGGCTCTACTCTCTGGAGTGTAACTCCATCAGATCACTCTCCAGCCCCTGCTACGCTGTGCTCAGATCTTCATTTTCACGAAGATGTCACACTCCCTCTCGGGGCTTCTCAGCACCTGGCTGACCCCAGGGATAAATGACTGACTGAACGTGGGAGAAGGCAGAAGGGGAGACAGTGTCAGGCTTTTCCTGGCTCCCAAGGAGAGCAAGGCAGCTGGAAGGTGGTGAGGAGAGCGTCCCAGGAGGGTGATTATGCTGGGAAAGCTGCTCTTTGGTGACACTTATCCCTTGCCTCTGTCTCCTCCATCTATTAATACTCCAAGCTGCTCCGGCATATCCCTGGAGGGTGGGGGCAATACTCTGGAAGCCCTTCTAGGTATGAGGGGTCACATAGCTCATACCTGCATGGACACAGGCATTGGTAGCTTAATAGGATGGTTTGTTCAGCCAGGGACAATTTAATCTGGAAACTGAATACTCTAACCTGGAGATTCTTGACATGGACCTCAGGAATCTATGTGCATGCATGCGTGCTAAATCACTTCAGTCGTGTCCATCACTTTGCAACCCTATGGACTCTAGCCTGCCAGGCTCCTCTGTCCATGGATTTCCCAGGTAAGGATAGTGTAGTGGGTTGCCATTTCCTTCTCCAGGGGATCTTCCCAACTCAGGGATTAAACCCAAGTCTCCTGCAGCTCCTGCATTACAGGCTGATTCTTTACCACTGAGCCACCAGGGAAGCTCCAGGAATCTATAAACCCCCTATATTATAGGCAAATGGAGAAAACAATGGCAACCCACTCCAGTACTCTTGCCTAGAAAATTCCATGGACGGAGGAGCCTGGTAGGCTGCAGTCCATGGGGTCGTGAAGAGTTGGACACAACTGAGCAACTTCACTTTCACTTTTCACTTTCATGCATTGGAGAAGGAAATGGCAACCCACTCCAGTGTTCTTGCCTGGAGAATCCCAGGGATGGCGGAGCCTGGTGGGCTGCCGTCTATGGGGTCACACAGAGTCGGACACGACTGAAGTGACTTAGCAGCAGCAGCAGCAGCAGAATTATAGGCATAATTGAGTATATTGGTGAATTTAACTGCTGTTTTGGAGAAAGGGCCTATACTTTTCATCTGATTCTCATAGGTTCTATTCCTCAACAATGTTAAAAATTATATATCCAAGGGAAGGACTCCAAGAAGAAATTTCCTAACACTCTAACTAAAAAATCATTTTACGTCCAGTGAAACTAAGAGCTGACATGCATGGGAGGCCTCCCGTGGGCCAGGAATTGCTCTAAACACTTGGCATTTATAAACTCATTTAATTGTTACAGGAGCCCTGGAAGGCATGGCTATTATTAACCCCATTTTACAGATGATGACACTGAGGCACCAAGAACTACAGCAAGTATGAGGCAAGCCCCTATTCCACTACAGGCAGCATAGTGGTGGAGTCTATGCTCTCAACTGGGCTTCCCTGGTGGCTCAGATGGTAAAGAATCTGCCTGTGATGTGGAAGACCCAGGTTTGATCCCTGGATTGGGAATATCCCCTGGAGAAGGAAATGGCAACCCACTCCCCAATTCTCACCTACAGAATCCCATGGACAGGAGTGCTTGGGGGGGCAATAGTCCATAGGGTCACAAAGAGTTAGACACAGCTGAGAGACTAACATATGCGCTCAATACTGCATCATGCATCTGACTCTCTGGCACCATCCCCATAGGCGTGGGCTTCTCCTGGGGACTACTCATCACCAACACGACATTGAACCATTCATCTCTGGGTCTGCAAGACCGAACTGCATAGTGACTGCATTTGGAAAGACAATGGTTTTGGCAAATCTGTTCCCAGAGACTATACACTTGAGATGATCCAATTTCAGCAAGTGCTTTGTAAGCTGCATGGTGCTATACATATGTGAATTAGGTTGACAACTATGGTCTACATTCGGCCTGATAAAGTATAATAAAAGAAACAAGCATGCCAAGTACTGCAGGATATTTCTGCTTCAACCAGTCTGCTCTCTGCTTTGGCTGTTGACCGCTTTCTACACTACTCCTCAAAAAGTTAATTTAAATGCACAAAATCTGACAGCCCTGTTTGGAACTACTGGAAGCATAAAACTCCCACAACTAGAACATCTGGCCTCACAGCAGCACAGATGTGTGTGCCACACATTTAATGTGGTTTTTTTCCCCCCAGTGCTCTGCACCCAGTGGGCGTTCAAATATTTTGTCAGTGTCATTAGCAACATTATAAAAGGGTGCATTTTTCCTAATGTTATTCCACTTCATTTCAAATTTCAAAATTTCTCATGTGACCCACCAAGATAGGATTTAAAGGCAATTATTCAATTAAAAATCCTCTTCATCTAAGTGTAATTCTTTTGCACAAGATCTCAACACGTCACAGAAAATACAGCCTCCTTGCAATTCAATATGAGTTGCCAGAGTTAAAAGCCAGGCAAAGAATGAAAATCAAGCTGCAAAAAATATCAGACGGTGAAAATAAATTAATTTATCCCTGCTTCTCACGT
This sequence comes from Cervus canadensis, assembly GCF_019320065.1. Taxonomy (NCBI): domain Eukaryota; kingdom Metazoa; phylum Chordata; class Mammalia; order Artiodactyla; family Cervidae; genus Cervus; species Cervus canadensis. The sequence continues at coordinate 59,199,492 of NC_057394.1, forward strand.
CAGTATTAAATCTATTTTAGAATGGCTTTTGATCAATGCAAAGAAACAGAGGAAAACAATAGAATGGGAAAGACTAGAGATCTCTTCAAGAAGATTAGAGATACCAAGGGAATATTTCATGCAAAGATGGGCTCAATAAAGGACAGAAATTGTAGGGACCTAACAGAAGTAGAAGATATTAAGAAGCGGTGGCAAGAATACACAGAAGAACTATACAAAAAAGATCTTCATGATCCAGATAATCACGATGGTGTGATCACTCCCCTAGAGCCAGACATCCTGGAATGCAAAGTCAAGTGGGCCTTAGGAAGCATCATTACGAACAAAGCTAGTGGAGGTGATGGAATTCCAGCTGAGCTATTTCAAATCCTGAAAGATGATGCTGTGAAAGTGCTGCACTCAATATGTCAGCAAATTTGGAAGACTCAGCCGTGGCCACAGGACTGGAAAAGGTCAGTTTTCATCCTAATCCCAAAGAAAGGCAATGCCAAAGAATGCTCAAACTACCACACAATTGCACTCATCTCACACACTAGTGAAGTAATGCACAAAATTCTCCAAGCCAGGCTTCAGCAGTACGTGAACTGTAAACTTCCAGAAGTTCAAGCAGGTATTAGAAAAGGCAGAGGAACCAGAGATCAAATTGCCAATATCTGCTGGATCATCAAAAAAGCAAGAGAGTTCCAGAAAAACATCTATCTCTGCTTTATTGACTATGCCAAAGCCTTTCACTGTATGGATCACAATAAACTGTAGAAAATTCTGAAAGAGATGGGGTTACCAGACCACATGACCTGCCTCCTGAGAAACCTGAATGCAGGTCAGGAAGCAACAGTTAGAACTGGATATGGAACAACAGACTGGTTTCAAATAGGAAAAGGAGTATGTCAAGGCTGTATATTGTCACCTTGCTTATTTAACTTATATGCAGAGTACATCACGAGAAATCCTGGGCTGGATGAAGCACAAGCTGGAATTGAGATTGCCTGGAGAAATATCAATAACCTCAGATATGCAGATGACACCACCCTTATGGCAGAAAGTGAAGAAAAACTAATGATGAAAAGCTTTTGATGAAAGTGAAAGAGGAGAGTGAAAAAGTTGGCTTAAAGCTCAATATTGAGAAAACTAAGATCATGGCATCAGGTCCCATCACTTCATGGCAAATAGATAGGGAAACAGTGGAAACAGTGGCAGACTTTATTTTTCTGGGCTCCAAAATCACTGCAGATGGTGATTGCAGCCATGAAATTAAAAGATGCTTACTCCTTGGAAGGAAAGTTATGACCCACTTAGATAGCACATTAAAGATCAGAGACATTACTTTGCCAACAAAGGTCTGTATAGTCAAGGCTATGGTTTTTCCGGTGGTCATGTATGGATGTGAGAGTTGGACTATAAAGAAAGCTGAGTGCCAAAAAATTGGTGCTTTTGAAGTGTGGTGTTGAAGAAGACTTTTGAGAGTCCCTTGGACTGCAAGGAGATCCAATCAGTCTATCCTAAAGGAGATCAGTCCTGGGTGTTCATTGGAAGGACTGATGTTGAAGCTGAAACTCCAATACTTTGGCCACCTGATGCGAAGAGCTGACTCATTGGAAAAGACCCTGATGCTGGGAAAGATTGAAGGCAGGAGGAGAAAGGGACGACAGAGGATGAGATGGTTGGATGGCATCACCAACTCAATGGACATGGATTTGGGTGGACTCCGGGAGTTGGTGATGGACAGGGAGGCCTGGCGTGGTGTGGTTCGTGGGGCCACAAAGAATCAGACATGACTGAGCGACTGAACTGACTGACTGACTGAGGATGGCATTCAGCAGATTTCTTATCCATTCATTCATCCAACAAGCAGATACTATGTCAGACACCATCCTAAACAAAACAGTCAGATCACAACCCTTGCAGAGCTTATGTTCAAATGGAGAGTCAGAAAATAACAAAAATATATAATAGATGAGTGAGTTTGATACCACATCAAAAAGTAATGTGTTCTAGAAAAAAAGCAGAGATGGAGCTGGAGGATCAATGGTACTTAAGGGGCTAGGAGGGGTTACAGTGTGAATACGGTCATCACAGCAGACGTCAGTAGAAAAGGTGAGAGCAAAAATGTGAAGTCGGAAAGGGAACAAGCCACGTGGATATTTGAGAGAAGCGTGATTCAAGGAGAAGCGCTAAAGCAGAGCACGCCGGGTGCCTTTGAGAAGCTGCCAGAGGCTGTAGCAGAAAGAGCCAGACCTGGTGGGTGGGGATGGAGAGGTGGTCAGAAAGCGGGGTGGCGGGGAGAGGACCTGGCTGGGCAGGCCTTCGCAGGGCATTATGGTGGCTTTTGCTTTATTCTGGGTGCTGTGGAAAGTCATTGGCAGACTGGAATAGAGAGGAGGCAGGATCCGACTTTACTTCTCAAAGCATCTCCCTCCAGCTGCTGTGTTAAGATCAGATTGTAAATGTCTGTGTCGGGGTGGGGAAGGAGAATCAGGAATAGGAGCAGAAAGGCCAGCTAGAAGGCCATTCAAGTGACCCGATGAGCAAGGCAGCTATGCTATGAAGGGCCTAAATCCTATCTTGGAAGGTGAGCCTAAGGGATTTCCTGATGGATTCAATATGGGATACAAAATAAAGACTCGAAATAATGCTGAGGTTTTTGCCCTGAGAACTTGATCATAAAAAAATAATAATAATAAGTCCTGGGCTTCCCTGGTTGCTCTGTGGTAAAGAATCCGCCTGCCAACGCATAAGACACAGGTCCCATCCCTTGTCCAGGATGATCCCACATGCCGCGGAGCAGCTAAGCCCGTGTGCTATAGCTACTGAGCCTGTGCTCTCGAGCCGGGAGCCACAACTGCTGAGCCCACGTGCTGCAACTGCTGAGGCTCGAGTGCCCTAGAGACTGTGCTCCTCAACAAGAGAAGCTACTGCCCTGGGAAGCCCACGCACCGCAACTAGAGAGTGGCCCCCACTCACCGCAACTAGAGAAAAGCCCGTGCGCAACAAAGACCCAGCACAACCAAAATAAATAAAATTAAAGAAAAAAAGAAGAACAAGCCCTCATCTCTACTCACAAAAAAGCAAAGAGGTCAGTGGAAGGCAGGGATCAACGTGGCTTGCAAAGGTGCATGCACAGTGTCCAGCGGCCCAGGGATCGCAACCAAGGACTTCCTCCTCTGCCCATTGCCCACCCCAGAGAAGGCACCTCAGATCTTCAGCCCTCTGCTCCCCCTCTTCCCCTTCGCCTGACAGACCCACAGCAAGAATCCTCTAGACTTAAAGGTTGTCATGCATCTACAGATTCAGTATTTCTTTTATTTCTTTTCCCTTTTTTTTTTTTTTTTATGGTGGCATTTGTCCTCATCTTCCTTCTTCAAGCTTCCAAAAGAGCTCAAAAGTCCTGATGGTGAGCAAATATACTGTTGATGAGTTTAGAGAGGCTGATGCGATACCCCTCCAATCTTCAACTCTATAGACACAATGGGTTAAACACAAATTTCATGGACTTAGGAAGTAGAATACATTTGTGAATATTTCTGGAAAACCAGTTTGGTAGGTGCCATATCGGTTAGCATCTAACCCAGGCCCAGAAGTTCATTTTCGCTCTTTTTACAGAAGGCACCTCATTAAATCACTGTCTAGTCCGTAACTGGCTTTATTGGGACATAAATTCATTTCACTAAACCAATAAATGTTAATTCTTCACCCTGGAGATTCTAGTCAGTCTGGTTTTATCCTGCTCAAGCTCCTGAGGCTGCCATCAATTACTCATGTTTGGGTTTATATGTCATCATGGAATCACTTTAGCTAGAGCTAACGGGAAGTGAAAGAACAATAAAGCGAGGTCTCATTCCAAAAAGAATCTACAAAAGAGGGCATTCACCTGAACCCCATTATCCTTCTCCATAAATTAAAATATCCGGGCATTCCGCAGCAGCAATCCATTATATTTAGATTCTCTGGGAAAGCCGGGGCAAGCGAGTAGTGGGTACAAATGAAAGCAGCTGGAGAGTGTGGACAAGATTTAGGCTTGAGACTCGCTTTGCAGTAAGGAAGTGTGTGACTTTCAGCCCATCACTAATGTCACAGAAACTCTCTCCTCATCGGCAGACCAAGCACAGTACTAGTCTAATGAACTGGGGGAGAAGTTCCTGAGGTAAGTGAGCGGGGGCAAGAGGGGGAACACCTGCTTCGGGGGTGCTCCCTCTCTGTCTCTCCCTGATGAAGCCCCGTTTGCCCCCGCAGACGTCCCTTGTGGTCTTAAGTGATTTCACCTTTTTTTTTTTTTAACTTTAGCAGTTTTTCTTTCTAAAACTTCCCTCCTCATATTCATTTTATTTATTTATTTACTTATTTATTTAAATTTTTTGCCCACCCTGCAGGGCATCTATGACCTTATATCTCTAACCAGGAATTGAACCAGCCACCGCTGCATCGGCAGTACAGACTCTTAACCACCGGACCGCCAGGAAAATCTCGATTTCACCGCTTGTTGAGATTCCCTTTTCCTGTTTAAAAAGCGGACTTGATGACATCTCTCCTCCATCTCCCCCCGGCCCCCTCACGAAGTACACAGATATGGATCACCTCAGGAAGGGTCTCAGCATCGACCGGAAATGGGGTCAATTTGAGAAGAATGTAACACCCCTGGAAGCAGGATTCCATTTTTAAAAACAATGGCATTGTCTCTCCAACCAAATGTTCTTTCCTATGATGGAAGGTTTCTCTTTAAAGCCGTCAGCTCTTTTTTTTTTTTTTTTTTTTTTTTGCCCCCCTCAGATGGAAAATGGCTCCCTCTCTCAGAACCATATATAACTTCCGAGGCAAGGAGGAGGGGAAAAGCGCCGAGTTGGCAAAAAGTAGAGGTGAATTGAATGCCTGTACATCCCATTCAGGATAAACTGCCCTTGGTGTAAAACAGTCAGTAACATTTTACAAGGAAAAAGTGCAGATAAATGACTGCGGTCCCAGGACGGCGCTCCTGCCGGCGTTTTATAAACCGTGCACGCAGCCTGGACGCCTCTGTGCCGGTTCCTCCCAGCTCCGGAGAGAGAACGCGAACCGGGCTCCTCGCCAGCCAGGCCGATGGCAGCAGCCGGTCCCGGCCAGACCTCGCTCCGCGTGCAGGCCTGAGAGCCTCCTGTTAGCCCCAGCTCCTTCCCGGGGCGGAGCAGCTCCTCCAAGCAGGCCGACCTGGAAAGGCGCAGAGATGTCACGCCAGGCCCCGTGCTGAGCGCTGAACAAAGAAGGAGCTGCAGAGCGAAATGGGACAGGCTGGGCTTTGCAGTCACCTTGGGAAGCCAGCCCTGCCATTCACAGACGCCTGACCTTGAACTATTTCCTCCTTCTATAAAAGGGAGATTTATAAAACCTACGTGTGGGTGGTGGCGAGGATAAAGTGCTATGACATTATGAATGCGCTTAACGCAGAGTGGGTTTTCAATATATTTTTATTTTCTCCCCTCCTTACTAAGGTTAACTCACTTAGCCCTCACCAGGGTGCTGCCCAGTAAGGAGGAATTTGTAAATAAGAAAACGGGTATGAAGTGACTTGTTTGTCTCCCCCTCCACGCTCTTCCGTGGCATGGAGTTCAGCCTCTTCATCTAACAAAGAAACTGAGATGCTGAGAATGAATGGGTTAAGTGCCTTCCCAAGTCTCTCTGCAGATCCAGGTCAGAGCCCCTTGTTTCCAGTCGAAAGCTCTTTGTGTCAGCCTAAAGCCTTCGATATCTCTTTCATTTCACAGATAAAGAACCTGAAGCCCAGGAAAGACAATGACGTGCAGAAGGCCAAGCTCCAAATACTGGCAAAGGACCTTGAGATCTTTCAGAATACTCGGTGCTTGGTGCCCTAGGAGCTCACAGTCTGGAGTTTTTAATTGATTCTCTGAAAGTCTGCTACTCACCAGACACAGTCTGTACTTTCAAGGAGTTCAGTCCATGTGGGAGAAGTCCACAGGCAAGGTCACCCGAGTGGCAGGTGCCACCATACGGGTGAGCCCTGGACGGGAAGGAGAATGTGGGAAAGACACCTAGTCCAACCTTGAGAGATCAAGAGTGGCATCCTCGAGTTAGAGCTAAGCCAAAGGATGAGTAGCAGGCAGTCAGATAAAATGATGGGGGAAGAGTGTCCAGGAAGTGTAGGCAAGGTGTCAGTCGCCAGAAGTTTAGAGAGGGCAACCTACTAAAGATAACCGGAGCATGAGGGGAAAACCTAGAAAGACGAGACTTGAAAGCTGAGTCAGCGAGTTAAGGCCTTGTAAACTGCTTAAAGGGTTTGAACCCAATGCTTGTAAAAGGCTGTCGTTGCTTGTTACACAATGAATTGATCGGCATACCTGTGACTGGGAGAGCAAGACCTACATCACCCAAAGGCAGCAAGGGTTTTTTCTGTAAAATACACTTTTGGTTTTCTATCAAGCCCAAAGTCCCATGAATATCAGAGAGAATGAAAAAAAAAAAAAAAAGAAGAAGATGAAGAAAATCAAAGTGCAAAATAATGTATCTTGAATTAAGTAAAATATTTCAATAATCTTTCTTGATTTCCCTGTGAACAAGGTAGGGAAATACACACTGAAAAATAGTCCTACTCTGTGAATGAATGGCAAGCAGACCATTTAATTCAAAGAGTTGATTAAAAGGCCGGGGTCTCACTCAAGAGAAGTCTCTAGAAGCATGTTGCAAACTCTCCCTAGTGGGCCTGTTCCATGGCTTCGAGGAAGAAACAGAAGGCTTATTTATCAAAAGTGAAGATGTGCCAAAAAAAGAGGAAAACATAGCACTTCAGGAAAAAAAAAAAAACTATCTTAAAAATATCAATAAGGTCATACAAATAAAATTAAATATAGCTGAGACAAATGTAAAATCTTACATTTAGGCTCAAAGAATTTACTGCAATGTTGAGGAAGAACTCAGTAGTGTGGGGGAAAAAAGTATTTTTGTTAACTGGGTGACATGATTGCTGAATAAGAAAAACTGACTAATGCAATTCTTTATTGGAACAAGGCAAGAACTGAACAAATAAATAACAATCTGGCTCATGTTTCCAGCATGGTGAGGTCTGTGGAGTGGGAGTGATCCCTGTAAGAGTCACGAACAGTATTTCTTTGAGTCACCCCTGCCCACTCCCACAAGGATTCCTCACATGTACTTCCAAACACAGTACCCCTGGAAACCGCCTCCGTGTCCCCAGTAACAATGGTAGGACTGCTGAAGACACGATACAGGAGGCTGCTGTGACATCTCCTGCATCTTCACATCTTCCCCTATTAATATAGTTGACAACGCAGCTTTGGCTATCGCACTCAGTGACCTAGAAAAATTATAGATCCAACTCCTTCTAATTCCTAACATCTTCCCATCATGCCCTTTCCTAAGAGTCCATTATCATACCAAACTCATCAACATCTTACACTGGATGGGTCTCTTTGTCTGACCTCTTGATCCCGTGTATCTGCCAGCCCGGCACTCTAGGCATGCTGGACTGGTTTGAAAGCTCCGTCTTGTCCTGGGGGCTCACCCCACACACATGGCATCTCTGTGGGAGGTCTCTGCCCAGATCCAAAGAGATCATAACCCAGCCATAGTTTGTGATGATCAGCTCTTATTCTCTGGATGAATGGTGAAGGTTCTAGAGACTATTAGGAGAAATGGCTAAAGGACATGGACTATTTGTCTTACAGAAGAATTAGTGCAGATGTGATACTTGTCTCCAAACATCTGAATGGTCATCACAAAGAAAAAAGCAACAAGCGTATCTGTGGCTCTCCAACACCAGTGACTAGGTCTGAAATGCATAAGATGCAATGAAACCTATTTTGGTTCCTGGTGAGGGAGAGTTTCCTCAGAATTTAAGCTATCCGTAATGAAATGCACTGCCTAGGAAAGTAATGTTTCCCAGGCACTGGAGTTGTTCCCAGGATGTTTCTGTAGGCCATGGGACAGGAGTGTTGCAGAAAATACTCCTGCTTTGGTGGGAAGTTGGACCAGATGTTGGATTCTTCTCAAATCTGGGATTCTGTAAACTGCTGGATCTTGGCTTCAATGGCCAGGGTGCTCTCTGGGTCCCATGTAAGTACATGGATCCCCAAATGTCAAGGACAGAGAAGAAAATACAGGGAATTTGCATTGCTATTGCACTGGCAAAGAAGTTCATTCATACCATTTATGGAAAACCAGAATAAACTTTTTGGTCAATCCAAATTCTAGGCTTGGAGAAGGGAATGGCAACCCACTCCAGTATCCTTGCCTGGGAAATCCTATGAACAGAGGAGCCTGGGGGGCTACAGTCCGTGGGGTCGCAAAAGAGTCAGACACAACTGAGTGACTAATACACAACACAATATCTAGGCTGTCCTCTAATTTTACTACATGAAATAAAAGAGATGCTGGCAATTACATGATTTCCCAAGATAAAGTATTCTAGTTTACATCTTTTATCAGAAAGATTTCCATTCTCTTCCTCCTGAATCTCTAGCCTAACTCTTAAGCCCATTCCTCTTGGCTTGATTCTCAGCAAATATGAAGAACAATCAATCATGTCCTCATTATATGTACGAAGTCATATAACTAAAAATGCATTGCTTAAGGCTTCTCTTCTCTACGTTGAGATATTTTAGCTCATTTTTGGCTCTTCTAAATTGTTCTTCCTAATGATCACTTCCCCAAATTCCTCTATAAGTTCTCTAACACTGAATACAAACCTTATAAAATAATGACTCCCTGTTTTCTAGAACAGTGTTTTGCCAAATGTGTTCTATGAAACATTAGTTAATAGGTTGCAGGGTCTAAGGGTCAGATGGCAGGCATGCTGTTGGTTTCCTTCCTGAGTTCCCTCAGGCTCAGTGTCGGGGCAGTGATAGTGGCTAATGGCTATGACATCCCTTGTTTATGGGAAGGCAACATTTTTCATTCACACCAGAATCTCAACCAGGACAACCCCTTCAAGAGGTAGATGAGACAATTAAGAATAGAAAGGTTGGTTTCCCTGATTCACACAGCACACAGTCAGACAGTCACAGTCACTGACGCTAGGACTGAAGTTTTCAGTTAGCTGAGTGTTCCTTCTGCTCTAGCAGTGGGTTGATCTGCAAGCCAGGAACACACTGAGAAAATATATTTCAGGGCCTCACTCCAGTCTTCCTGAATCAGACTCTTGAAAGCCTATTTTAATTAATTTTTAAAACAAATTTTAGTGACATACAGTTGACTTACAATGTTGTGTTAATTTCTGCATAATATAGCAAAGTGATTCAGATATACATACATATTGTGGTGGTTTTTCAGTTGCTAAGTCATGTCCGGCTTTTTTTGACCCCATGGACTACAGCATGCTGGGCTTCCCTGTCCTTCACCATCTCCCAGAGCTTGCTCAAACTCATGTCCACTGAGTCTATGATGCCATCCAACCATTTCATCCTCTGTTGCCCACTTCTTCTCCTGCCCTCAATCTTTCCCAACATCAGAGTCTTTGCCAGTGAGTTGGCTCTTTGCATGCTGCTGCTGCTGCTAAGTCACTTCAGTCGTGTCCGACTCTGTGTGACCCCATAGATGGCAGCCCACCAGGCTCCCCCGTCCCTGGGATTCTCCAGGCAAGAATACTGGAGTGGGTTGCCATTTCCTTCTCCAATGCATGAAAGTGAAAAGTGAAAGTGAAGTCTCTCAGTCGTGTCCAACTCTCAGCGACCTCATGGGCTGTAGCCCACCAGGCTCCTCTGTCCATGGGATTCTCCAGGCAAGAGTACTGGAGTGTGGCTCTTTGCATAGGTGGCCAAAATTTTGGTGCTTCAGCTTCAGCATCAGTCCTTCCTTTGAATATTCAAGGTTGATTTCCTTTAGGATTGACTGGCTTGGTCTGCTTGCCATCCAAAGAACTCTCAAAAGTCTTCTCCAGCACCACAGTCCAAAAGCATCAGTTCTTTGGTGCTCAGCCTTCTTTATGTTCCAACTTTCACATCCATACATGACCACTGGAAAAGCAATAGCGTTGACTCTACGGACCTTTATTGGCAAAATGATGTCTCTGTTTTTTAATATGATGTCTAGGTTTGTCATAGCTTTTCTCCCAAAGAGCAAGTGCCTTAATTTCATGACTGCAGTCACCATCTGCAGTGATTTTGGAGCCCCAAACAAGAAAGCCTGTCACTGTTTCCACTTTTTCCCCATCTATTTGCCATGAAGTGATGGGACTGGATGCCATAATCTTAGTTTTCTGAATGTTGAGTTTGAAGTCAGCTTTTTCACTCTCCTCTTTCACCCTCATCCCATTGACATACATTTTTTAAAATATTCTTTTCCATTATAGTTTATCATAGAATACTGAATATAGTTCACTGTGTTATACAGTAGGACATTGTTGTTTGTCCATCCGAAACATAAAGTTTGCATCTGGAAAGCCTATTTTATTAAAAGCTCACACAATATCCTAGCATGCCATTGGTTTGAGAAACCACATTATATAACACTAGCTCCCAAAGCAAAGCCTAGGGTGTAGTCAGTCTGGCCCCCACTCCTGATTCACTGACTAGCTCAAGCAAGTCAGTGTCTGAGCCTGTTTCTGCATTGGTAGAATGAGTCATTTGGACCCATTCACCTCTAGGTTCCCTTCTAACAATCTGATTCTGTCAATTCTAAGTTCTACCTTAGTTAGAACATTTCCCCATTCTTCTGACTTGCATTGTTTTGCTTCAGTCTCTGAGCATTTGCATAACTTTTATTAAGGGCTAAATTATAATATATATACATAATATAATAATGTATATTAATATACGTAATATTCTTTTAACAATATTCCTGAAGTGTCTCTGCTGGGGCAGGTGCTCTACAAATATTATTACTAATGCAACAATCTTAAAGGTATTAACTTCCTGTTTTAATACAGAGGAACTATAGGGAGGGAGGTGGGAGGGGGGTTTAAGAAGGAGGGGTCATATGTATACCTGTAACTGATTCATGTTGAGGTATGGCAGAAACCATCACAATATTGTAAAGTAATTATCCTCTAATTAAAAATAAAATTTTCAAAAATTACGTGAGCTATCCAACAAAGTTTGAACAAAAAAATAAAGATACACGTGTCGTATTTAGGTTCCACATAGACTTCCCTGGTGTCTCAGACGGTAAAGTGTCTGCCTACAATGCAGGAGACCCAGGTTCAATCCCTGGGTCAGGAAGATCTCCTGGAGAAGGGAATGGTAATCCACTCCAGGATTCTTGCCTGGAAATCCCATGGACAGAGCCTCTTAGGCTGCAATCTATGGGGTCTCAAAGAGTTGGACATGACTGAGTGACTTCACTTTCACTTTCAAAAAGCATATCTATATAGAGAGAAACTAGGTGTCCACAATATGTTTGTGACCCCATGGACTGTAGCCCGCCAGGCTCCTCTGTCCCCGGGATTTCCCAGGCAAGAATACTGGAGTGGGTTGTCATTTCCTTCTCCAAGGGATCTTCCTGACTCAGGGATCGAACCCATGTTTCCTGAATCTTCTGCATCGGCAGGCAGGTTCTTTACCACTAGTGCCACCCAGGAAGCCCTTAAAAACATTAACATCCTGTTTTAATATAGAGAGACTAGATGTCTACAATGTGAAATAAAATCTTCAAGGTCATGCCATCTCAAGCTATGGAACTGGATTTCTAAACCAGGACTGTCAGATTCCAGATGCTCCTCTCTGTCCTCAGACCACGCAGCTTGTGCCGTGAGTCAGGTTTCCTTGTTTCGTGTGTAAGCTCTCTCCTCACCAGGCATTGTCTCCATCCCCAGCACCTCTCTGAGCATCCAGTAGGCACCCAATAAATATTTGTTGACTTGATTAATGAATTAACTCTCTTCTTGTACCTGGAGCACAGACCACATCTTTGCCATGTTGTGAAAAAAAAGTGCTAAGCCCAGAGCCCATCTGCAAGTTTTCAGTTAGCTCTGAGCAGAAAATTACATCTGTGTAGATGGCACCTGTAGACTAAAGCTTAATTAATAGGTTTATCTTGGATTGAATGAGTTGAAGATACAGTACCTTGTTCAAAAGGCACCTGGGAGCACATTGATTGGGGAGGGGAGGTCGGGGGGGGAGCATGTTTCATTTCTCTCATTATCATACTATTAAAACCATGTTAATGAAAACGTATTCGTAGTAGTAATAATAATAAAGATGAAAATCCTCTCCCTCTCTTGATCCCTTACAAATGTTGTTTTTCATTTTGAATCCTCAATCCTCCCGGGAGAAGTGGGAGGGAGTGTCGCAAATCCAGATAATGATCTTGGGTATTACACTGTTCATTTGGAGCTCTGATTTAGCGAAGCTGACAGATGTTGGGGAAAAACATGTCTAGCCTGGAAACTCTCCGGTGGCCGCCCAGCTGTGGCTGCAGAGGAGCGCGCTTTCTCCAGCAGAGCTTCATGTTCATTTACATTCAGGATCTGACATGCAGAGTCGCCCCTCTCTAAAGGCAGCAGTCACGACGCGCAGTGATGGTAGATACTGGCTCCAGCCTCGTGCTTTGGGGACCGCATCACCTCTAACCACACTGCTCTCTCTAGGTGCCTGCAATCAGCGTCGCCGGTTACGCCCTGCTTCTTTAACAAAACTGCCTTTCTTATTACCCAGTTACCATCTACTCCAGAAGAAAAGCACCTTTGTCTGCACCACCGTGTGATCTTCCTTTGTTCTCTCCCCAGAGCAGTTTAGAAGAGGGGAATATTTAATTCACCTTTCAATGATACCGATTTCCTTAACAACAGTCTGAACTCTTTCCCCCCCACCCCAAAATAAACAGAGAGGCACCCTGGGGGAAGACCTACTCCACAGAGAGAAAGCAGTGTGAAGGGTGACCTTTGATGTCCTTAAGCCTTAGTTTGCCCACTCAGAAAAAATTTGTAAAAGGCATGTTGATCTCAAAGGAGAAAACCTGCTAAAAAAATACAAGGCAGAAGGCAATATTCTTCTCAGCAATGGTCAAGGGAGGTCGGCCTTCTGCCTCAGCCTCGGGGAACAGAAATCATTGCACAAGGCTGGTCCCTCTGGGTTCTAAACCCCAAATAAACAAATGAAACTGATTTCAGAAGTTCATGTGGCATCTAAATAGCCCACATGTTTTCTGAGAAACAGAACCCTTACTGTAATCTAGACTATCCGTGGTTTAGAGCTTTGAGTGCTAATTTTTAATCACACTGACGTTTATGGGAAGAAAAAGTGAGGGAGGCACTTGTAAATAGTTAAACTAATTTATAGGGAAAAAAAGACATCAATAGTTAATTTGTCACTGTAAATGAGATCTAGTCACCAGTCTTTCAGAAATAGTAGTGTTTAAAACATTCTCTTAGAAATACTACTAGACTCCTCACACCTGGACCCCATTTCCAAACAAATGAATACATTTGCAAACAGGGTTTGAAAAAAAGAATTTTAAGGAAACAGACAAGACTTATAGGTTAACAAAGGCAGTGGGATGGAAAGACAGTGGGGAGATCCCTGACTCCCAGCCTCCACCCTGGGTCATGACAGAGGCCTTGTGGCTACCCTCTTGGATGTCTATTTCTTTCTCAGACTGTTGCCAAACAGGTTTAGCTGTAGGCTGCTCAAAAGCCAATACTTGAGAGACAAGTGTTGTGCTCTGCCTGAACACCTGGTCTCCACCTAGGTGGGGCATTAGTTCTTGCAGAATTCAAAGATATATTGTTATGTGTGATTTTGAACTGGAGTGTTGGAGAAGACTCTTGAGAGTCCCTTGGGACTGCAAGGAGATCCAAACAGTCCATCCTAAAGGAAATCAATCCTGAATATCCATTGGAAGGACTGATGCTGAAGTTCCAATACTTTGACCACCTGATGTGAAGAATTGACTCATTAGAAAAGACCCTGATGCTGGGAAAGATTGAGGGCAGAAGGAGAAGGGGATGACAGAGGATGAGATGGTTGGATGGTATCACCAGCTCAACGGACATGAGTTTGAGCAAGCTCCAGGAGATGGTGATGGACAGGGAAATCTGGTGTGCTGCAGTCCATGGGGTCACAAAGAGTCAGACACAACTGAGAGACTGAACAAAAGACACACATTGTTCTGTGTATCCTTTGAAGAAGAACCAGGACCCTGCCCCAGCACTGCACTGTTGGTTCTTGACTGCCCCTCCTGTGTTTCTGCGTCCCCTCCCTTTCTTCGCTGATTAGCAACTGCTTGAATTTGTCCTTTGTCACTCAGGGAGGGTCACAGTGGTTGAATGAAGCCTCTTTCCTATAAACAAGAAATGAGGGACATAGAAAGGATCTGAACAGGTAGGGAGTGGGGTGAGGCCCAATAGGGTCCTGCTAGGTTTCAAGACTCCTAGCTGTGTTCCAAGCTATTTTCAAAGTCAGCCATGTCATCTAAATGACATTTTGTTGTTGTTGTTCAGTAACTAAGTCATGTCCAACTCTGTGACCCCATAAACTGCAGCACGCCAGGCTTCCCTGTCCTTCACTATCTCCTTGTGTTTGCTAAAACTCATGTCCATTGAATATGTGACGCCATCCACTCATCTTGTCTTCTGTTGTCCCCTTCTCCTCCCTTAAATCTTTCCCAGCATTACAGTTTTTTCCAATGAATCGGCTCTTCACATCAGGTGACCAAAGTACTGGAGCTTCAGCTTCAGCATCAGTCCTTCCAATGAATATTCAAGGCTGATTTCAGTTAGGATTGACTGGTTTAATCTCCTTGCAGTCCAAGGGACTTGCAAGAGTCTTCTCCAGTACCACAGTTCAAAAGCATCAGTTCTTTAGCACTCAGCCTTCTTTATGATCCAACTCTCACATCCATACATGACTACCGGAAAAACCATAGCTTTGACTATACAGACTTTTGTTGGCAAAGTAACATCTCTGCTTTTTAAAATGACATTAGCAGATTCATTGTATCAGCATCCTTTCTGCTCTAATTTCATAAAAATTCACCTCTGTCTTGATACAAAATGGGAGAACAAAGGTATTATTCCAGGGTCAATTGTCCATGAGAGTACCTAGAATTTACCTTGTACTTTTATCCTAAGAAGGCTTCAAAGTCATCAGAGGGAGGCATTCACATCAACAGTAGCTCCACAGAATGCTTATAAGGTAAGGGAGAGATGCGAGGGGAAACACTGAGACCACTGCCAACCCCACCACCCCAAGCCAGGCACCACGGTGACCACTTGCACAAGATGTCTTGGAACAGGAGGTGCTGGTGAAGAGCATGAAAATAACAAGCCACCACCAACCAGAGGAATTTGGGAGAGGTCAAAAGGAGACAGGAGATGCCAGTCTATATGTCCTCCCAGAGTACTTCTTGCTGGAATTCATCTCCCCTGAGTGACGTGTGCGCCACCAGGAAGGACCGTGAGACAGAATGATCATCCAGAGACTACCTGGAAACTAATCCCATCAGCATAAAACCCAAGACTTCAAGTTACCGGCAGAGCAGTCCTCCTGCGTTCCCTCACCCTCCTGCTCTCCACCCAGGTACTCCCCACCCCAATAAAGTCTCTTGGTTTGTCAGCACATACATCTGCTCAGACAATTCACTTCCAAGTGTTAGACAAGAGCTCACTCACAGGCCCTGGAAAGGGTCCCCCTTCCTGCAACAGGAGACCACAACCGCTTCTCCTTCCCCTCATCTTTCTGAGCCCGGAGACAAAGACTCCTGAGCAGCGGATTACTGTGTCTTACTTAAGATCCACCAGCTCCTTCCTTCACTCCTTCATTCAACGAACATTTGTGGAACATCTTCTCTGTGCCAAGCTCTGGGAGTAAAAGCATAACTAGAACCCTGACTCTGCTCCCAGAGGGGCAACCAGGCCAGTGGAATGAACAGATCAATAGAGAGGTTGTCCCAGGGAGTGTCCCAGGGGAGGCAAAAGGATTTGTGTGTCCACCCCGCAGAGAGCTGAACTCTGACAGTCGGCGTGTGTGAGAAACCAAGGGCTTACTGAAGGTGACAGGCAAGTGAGTCGGGGACAAGCCTCAGCTCAAACTCCAGCTTGTCTCTGAGTCGGGGGGCTCTTAAAGGGGAAGAGCAAAGAAGCTGGGCTAAAACATCATCTTCTCACATTCCTGTGACATTTCTTAATCCTCGTTTCCAGAGTCAAGATGTCTCTGGTGTACAATTCTCTGGCCAGGTAGTCCATGGCTTAGGAGGCGGTTGCCTCATTTTGCTCTGAGTTAGTTCATGAAGGATGTTGCCAACAATAACAGTTTTAGTCACCTAACTCTCTGGTTGACGAGAGTTCACTTAGCACAAGACTGAGGTCAGATGGAACAAGAAAGGTAGTAAAGTTTTGGACAGAGAGGTTAATCATAAACTTGACAGGTAACTGAGTTAGAGAGACTAGGTTTCAGGCTGTCAGTGAGATGTGTACAAGGAGCTATTGGAGTAGGGAAGAAAAAACTATCTGGAGAGTAATGAAATCCAGATTAGAAATTAAACATAAAAAGCAAACAAACAAAAAAATCCTATTTATCTGTCTCCTAGACCAGCAGATCTCAGTCTTAGGAGTACATTAGAATCACTTGGGGAGCTTTTCCAAGTACTGGTGCCCAGGCCCTTCCACAGATTCATTTTCACTGAATCGGGGTTTCTAATACGGGGGCCTGTTATAGACTGAATGTTTATTCATTGTTTTTAGTTGTTCAGTTGTGTCTGACTCTTTGCAAACCAAAGAACTGTAGCTCGCCAGGCTCCTCTGTCCATGGGGATTCTCCAGGCAAGAATACTGGAGTGGGTTTCCATGCCCTCCTCCAGGGGATGTCCCCAAGCCAGGGATCGAGCCCAGGTCTCCTGCATTGCAGGCAGATTCTTTACCATCTGGGCCATTATGTCCCCCTAAAGCTCATATGTTAAAATCCTAACTCCCAACATGATGGCATTAGATAGGACTTTTGGGAGGTAATTAGTCATGAGGGTGAAGTCCTCACGAACGGGATTAGTGCCCTTATAAGAGACAGAAGTGCTTACTATCTTATTCATTTTCTGTCTCCCTCTCCCTCTCTGTCTCTCTCTGTCTCATCTCTCACTGCTTTCTGCCACATGAGGATACAATGAGAACACAGCCAACTACAAACCAAGACATGGGCTCTCACCAGACATCAGATCTGCCACCATCTTCGTTATGGACTTCCCTGCCTCCAGAACTCTGAGGAGCAAATGATTGCTGTTTAGGCCACTCAGTCCACAATATTCTTGTTATAGGAGCCTGGACTGACCAAGACAGGACCTGAGCATTCACCTTTTTGAAAGCTTCTCTGGTAATGTGGTGCAGTACCAGCTGAGAACTGCCATATCAGACTAGGCCAAGGCGATCTTCACCAAAACCCTGAGCTCATGTAATAATGCAACAGTGGCTACCTCCTTAAGTGTGTGTACCCTGTCATCTTCCAGATTATTAGCTCCTTCTTCCACTCCCCCAAGCAATGCCTATGGGACCAAGCCTACCATAGTGACTTGATAAATATTTAACAAACACATCCACTTCAGTGAAGAAGGTGACAAAACCATGCTTAAACTTGTCCATGAATGTCTTAAGTTCATAATCTAAAAGCTGAGGTTGTGCCAACACAATAATGAAATATAACAGGTAGTTTTAGTTCAGCTGGATCAGAAAGATGTGTCTGATTAAATCCAAAGACAATGATTGACTTGATGACCAGCCACCATCTGCTGATGAGTTTTTCCTCCAGAAAAGCGGAAAACAAAAATGTTGCCCAAGATGGCATGCCGCCATTTATCAGTGGGCAAAGGACCTCAATTCCAGTGAAGTGGATTTTTTTTTTTTAAAGCAAGTTGACAGCATCCAGCTCTCAGCTGGCAATCAATGGATATACAGGGAAATGAATTCAGCCTTTTGTTGGATTAACTGCTGGCCTTGTAAAACGGAAGCCACTGAGAGGCTGTGCCAAGTTTGAGGTTCACTTAATCAGCCAGAAGTTTCCAGCACTAACGTCTTCTTGACAATGGTTGTCTGGGACAGCAGGACAAATGGTGGGAGGTGGAGGGGTGTTGGCTAAATCCTACGTGCTGAGATGCTGCTCAGTCAGGTGCCCACGCCAGTTCACTTCTTCTACGCCCAAGACAGAGTGGAACTTTCCCGACTGAACTAAATCCTCCAGGCTTCATTAAATCACGCTTTAGTACCACATTGTTCGGCCATCACCGCTCCAGTGTTGTATGTCAAACCTGTCCCCTCACCGTCTCGGATAATAAAGTGTTTTATGGTTTTGCTGGATGATTGCTCCGCGTCCCTTTTATTTTCAAAATGGCACATAATAAATACCCCTGCAGAGGAAGGACTGATTTGATGGAAAACACTGCACCACGTAGAGCCAAAAGCAATCAGGCTCACCCAGAAAAGACAGCGCAGCTGGTGGGGGTGCTGGATCCATGTGATTTGCAAATGTTTCCGCATCCATTCATGAAAAGCACAACCAGCAGGATGTGGCTCTGTGCCCCCCAAATAAGTGGCCTGTGATACAGCCTGCAGTCCAGGGGATTTGGTCCCGCATATGGTCAGTTCCAACCAGGCTGCAGTGACCAGACCTTGGTTCAGCTAAGACATTTTAGAAAGATCTGCGTATCTGCATGCTAAGTAGCTACAGTCGAGTCTGACTCTTTCCGACCCCATGGACTGTAGCCCTCTAGGTTCCTCTGTCCCTGAAATTCTGGAGTCGGTCGCCACTTCCTCCTCCAGGGGATCTTCCCCACCCAGGGATCAAACCCACATCCTCGATGCCTCCTGCATTGGCAGGTAAGTTCTTTACCACTAGCGCCACCTGGGAAGCCCAGAAAGATCTGATGGACAAGTAAATGTAGCACTGAAAGAGGACTGATAGCTCATGCTGCCCTCAGGGGGCAGAGGGCACTTTGTTATGCTCAGCACATCTGCACCTTCCCTCTGAAGGCTAATCCTGTGAGCCTCATCATTTCGCTGTTTGATAGTGTAACTGCCATTTCCCTCACAGAGTCCAATTTAGCTTATAGAGGAGGAAGCTGTCATCCACAATCAAGACTGTACAGTGTTCTGACTGGAGTTCAGTCTGATATTTTGATTCCCAATTCAATTATTTTAATAATACATAGGCTCGGGTTTCACTCCAACCTAGTTCAGTCGACTTTTAAAACATGAAACTTTGATGCCTTTTTGTAAAAATCAGCATTTGATTTTGGTTGCAGGTTCCAAAATTGGTGTGATCTATTTCACTTGGGCTTTGAAGCTTTTGCTAAGGGCTTTGTTCTAGACAGACTCATTATCTGGGCTATCACCAGGCTTGTAACTTGCATCCTCAAAAACATCACTGTCAGTAGACTGCATTGATTTAGCCAAAAATAAGCATAACTCCTCAGTTAAAAGATTATAAATGGTTCTCTTTATATCGATTTGTTAAACTTGAGCATATGTAAATAATTTCAGTTTTGATTATTATTATCTAAGACACTGAGACCACTTTTAAGGTAACATAAAGACATACAAGTTATCCAAAGAGCCATCTGTTTTGCTTCCTGGCATAAAATGCAGACGTCAAACACCTTTGAAAGGTAAACAGAGACATTTGTTCATGGTCACTATTGGCTATCTTTCAACAATGACACCATCTTTTTAAGGAAATAAATGAGTCAAGTTCATCTTGTAAGAAAGAGATAACTCATTAATGAGGTTATTGCTCTTCTCAGCCAGAACCCTAGCCAGCAACTGAGAAAATGAACTTTCTTTGTCAAGGTCCTATCAGTCAAATGAAAGCAAGTATTTCTCCTTCAAAAGTTTCATCTCAAAAAAAAGTCTCACCTCCAACATAAAAACGTTCTTTAGAATGAAAGAGGTTTGGGTCAAGTAAAACCAGCCCAGGCAGCACGCATGGAGGACGTGCAGAGTCATGACCACTAGGCTCCTGGCTTGGTCTAGGAAGCAGCGATATCGAGCAACAGGTCATCCGAGGCCAACATGCAGGACCAGGTGCTAGTGGATACAGAGGGTGATGTACTCCAACTTAGCCATCATCTCAGTAAAGAGGTAACCTATCTCCCCAGTAAGCTGTCTTATAAGAAATTAAAAATAGCCACTGACATTTACATAACTTTCTTAGACTCTGCCCTACAATAGGAAAGTAAGAGGGAAGCCTGGAGCCCCCGCCTTGGAGCCCTTGCAAGCTAGCCTTCTGCTATGGTCACTTCCCCAGGTCTTGAGAGGAAAGGGATGGTCCATGCAATTCTCAATGGGTTCCCCAAACACTTGTATTGCACATGCATGCATGCTAACTCACTTCAGTCATGTCCAGCTCTTTGTAATGCTATGGACTGTAGCTCACCAGGCTCCTCTGTCCATGGGATTTTCTAGGCATGAATACTAGAGTGGGCTGCCATGCCCTCCTCCAGGGGATCTTTCCAACCCAAGGAATGAACCCAAGTCTCTTCTGTCTCCTGCATTGGCAGGCAGGTTCTTTACAACTAGTGCCACCTGCAAAGCCCTTTTATTGCACACCCCAGCCATAAACATTTCTGAGCATGCACTCCTGCTCAGTTTAAATTTATTTATCTATTTATTTATTATTAAATTAAATGCACACACAACTATATCGATAGAACATGTATATTTTAAAACTTTCACCTAAAATAGACATTTTATAATAATGAGATAAAACAGAACAATAGGACTCCTGCTTATGATAACAGACAAGCTACCTCAATCTATCACCTCCGGTGAAAATAACTAAAGATGGTAGATACGTATTTTCTCAAACCTACGTAAATAAGAGGATGAACTAGTGACAAAGTAATATATTTTCAGAGGCCAAAAACTAACTGAAAAATGAAACTAGGAGAGTATAGGGAGGACAGAGACAACTTTTATCTGAGGATATTTGCTGAATTTAGTGAATCTGAGCACCAGATTTCAGCGCCTTGGGAAGTGAAGGGCACAGGAGACAAAGGCTAAGTCTGCTCCAAACATGGGGAGTCTGATAGGAGACCCCCACTTACAAAGCTGAGATCCCAAAGGGCTGCACTCTCCACGTAGAGATAAACCAGAAGTAAATGCACTCCTCCCCTTGGCAGACAGCAAAGATGTTCCCCTGTTTCAAGCCTTGAAACAAGGTAGAGAACAGTCCCTTGAGGATTTGTAACCAGCAGTCGACACACATCTAGCTGTTCAGTCCAAGTTCACTGTACCTTAAGCCAAGACTTCAGTTGTTTTTTTTTTTTTTTTTTTTAAGACTTCAGTTTAAAGTGGTCCTTGGTGTGTAGTATCCCAGTATGTGTATGTGCTCAGTCATTTAGTCGTGTCTGATTCTTCGTGACCCCGTGGACTGTAGCCCGCCAGGCTCCTCTGTCCATGGGATTCTCCAGCCAAGAATACTGGAGGGGGTTGCCATTTCCTGCTCTAGGGGATCTTCCTGACCCAGGGGTTCAACTTGCATCTCCTGTATTGGCAGGTGATTCTTTACCACTGCACCACCTAGGGAGTGCAGGTGCCTAGTAAAGACAAACCAGAGACTCTCTATACTAGTAGGGGATTTTCATTTTCATCCCCTGATGATTAATGATGTGGAGGATATTGTCATGTGCTTACTGGTCGCTTACATATCTACTTTCGTAAAATGTCTGTTCACGTGTTTTAGCCACTTTCATTGGGTGGTTCCCTTTCTTACTATTGATTGGTAGTAGTTCTTTGTTCTAAACATAAGTGTTTAGTCAGATAAAGGCAGTCTGATGAATAGAAATATTTTATTTCAATGAAGTTGAAGTCAGTGTATTTTTGTGTCCTGTCAAGAAATCTCTGGGCTTCCCTGGTGGCTCAGTGGTAAAGAATCCACCTGCCAATGCTGGAGACACAGGTTCGATCCCTGATCAGGGTAGATTCCACAAGCTGCGGGGCAGCTAAGCCCTTGCACCATGACTACTGAGCCTGTGCTCTAGAGCCTGGGAGCTGAAACTACTGAAGTCTGCGCACCTAGAGACAGTGCTCTGCAATGAGAGAGGCCACTGCAATGAGAAGCCCAGGCACAGCATCTAGAGAGGAGGCCCCACTCATCGCAATTAGAGGAAAGCCTGTGTGGCAGCGAAGAGCCAGCACAGCCAAATAAATAAAATGTAAAATAATAGATAAATAAAATTTAGAATAAATAAATATAAATATAAATTTATCATTATTATTTATGTACGCATTCATTTAAAAATAAAATATAAAATGCAAATAAATAAAATTTATTTATTTTAAATAAATAAAATTATTTTTTAAAAAACAACTTTTCAGTTGCTGTTCAGGAGCCTCAGTTCCACTCACAAAGAAGCAAAGAGGTCAGTGCAAGGCAAGAATCAACTTGGCTTAAAAAGGCACATTCACAGTGCCCAAAGACCCAGCACAGCCAAAAACAAATAAATAAATAAGAAATCTTTGCCCACTCCAAGGTCACAAATATATTTTCCTTTTTTCTTCTAGAACCTTTATGTCTCTTTTATGTTTTAACAATATGATCCACTGTGAATTAATTTTTATGGAGGATGTGAGAAAGAGATTATGGTTCACCATTTTTTTTTCATGCAAATTATCCAGTCATTGAATACCACTTGCTGAAAAAATTTTCTTTTCCCACATTGAATTACATCAAATGCCTTTATTAAAAATCAGTTGACCGTACAGTCAGACAAGACTTAGTGATTCAGCAACAACAAATACAGCCTGGAAGGGAGGGGAGTTTGGGGGAAGATGGATACATGAATAAGTATGGCCGAATCCCTTCAATGTTCAGCTGGAACTATCACAGTGTTATTAATTGGCTATGTGAGTGCCTGCTAAGTCATTTCAGTCGTGTCCCACTCTTTCAACCCTATGGACTATAGTCTACCAAGCTCCTCTGCCCACGGGGATTCTCCAGGCAAGATTACTGCAGTGGGTTGCCATGCCCTCCTATAGGGGATCTTCCTGACCCAGGGTTCAAACCTGCATCTCTTATGTCTCTTGCATTGGCAGATGGGTTCATCACCACTAGCACCACCTGGGAAGCCCTAACCAGCTATCAGTTCAGTTCAGTCGCTCAGCCATGTCCAAATCTTTGAGACCCCATGGACTGTAGCACACCAGACTTCCCTGTCCATCACCAACTCCCAGAGTTTACTCAAACTCATGTCCATTGAGTCAGTGATGCCATCCAACCATCTCATCCTCTGTCGTCCCCTTCTCCTCCTGCCTTCAATCTTTCCCAGCATCAGGGTCTTTTCCAAAAAGTCAGTTCTTTCCATCAGGTGGCCAAAGTATTGGAGTTTCAGCTTCAACATCAGTCCTTCCAATGAATATTCAGGACTGATTTCCTTTAGGATGGACTGGTTGGATCTCTTTGCTGCCCAAGGGACACTCAAGAGTCTTTTCCAACACCATAGTTGAAAAGCATCAATTCTTGGCACTCAACTTTCTTTATAGTCCAACTCTCACATCCATACATGACTACTGGAGAAACCATAGCTTTGACTAGATGGACCTTTGTTGGCAAAGTAATGTCCCTGCTTTTTAACATGCTGTCTAGGTTGGTCATAACTTTTCTTCCAAGGATCAAGCGTCTTTTAATTTCATGGCTGCAGTTACCACCTGCAGTGATTTTGGAATGCAAATAAATAAAATCTGTCATTGTTTCTATTGTTTCCCCATCTATTTGCCATGATCTTAGTTTTCTGAATGTTGAGTTTTAAGCCAACTTTTTCACTCTCCTCTTTCACTTTCATCAAGAGGCTCTTTAGTTCTCCTTCACTTTCTGCCATGAGGATGGTGTCATCTGCATATCTGAAGTTATTGATATTTCTCCTGGCAATGTTGATTCCAGTTTGTGCTTCAACCAGTCCAGCATTTCTCATGATGTATTCTGCATATAAGTTAAATAAGCAGGGTGACAAGATACAGCCTTGACGTTCTCCTTTCCTGATTTGGAACCAGTCTGTTGTTCAATGGTCACTTCTAACTGTTGCTTCTTGACCTGCATACAGATTTCTCAGGAGGTGGGTCAGGTGGTCTGGTAATCCCATCTCTTTAAGAATTTTCCACAATTTGCTGTGATTCACACAGTCAAAGACTTTGGCATAGTCAGTAAAGCAGAGATAGATGTTTTTCTGGAACTCTCTTGCTTTTTCAATAATCCAGCAGATGTTGGCAATTTGAACTCTGGTTCCTCTGCCTTTTCTAAATACAGCTTGAACATCTGGAAGTTCACGGTTCACATAATGTTGAAGCCTGGCTTGGAGAATTTTGAGCATTACTTTACTAGCATGAGAGATGAGTACAATTGTGTAGTAGCTTGAGCATTCTTTGGCATTGCCTTTCTTTGAGATTGGAATGAAAACAGACATTTTCCAGTCCTGTGGCCACTGCTGAGTTTTCCAAATTTGCTGGCATATTGAGTGCAGCACTTTCACAGCACTATCTTTTAGGATTTGAAATACCTCAGCTGGAATTCCACTAGCTGTGTTCGTAGTGATGCTTCCTAAGGCCCACTTGACTTTACATTCCAGGATGTCTGGCTCTAGGTGAGTGATCACACCATCGTGGTTATCTGGGTCATGAAAATCTTTTTTGTATAGCTCTTCTATATCCCAATACAAAATAAAAACTTAAACAAAATCAGTTGACCATATATATTGTGGGTCTATTTCTGGACTTTATACTATTTCACTGATCTATTTGTCAATACTTATCCCAATAGAGTACTATCTTTACATTAATATTCAGCTGTTTTGATTATTATAGTTTTATAATAAGTCCTGAAACTGTGTGTGTAAATCCTTCAACTTTGTTTTCTCTTGCTTTCAAAATTGTTTAGACCCTTGTAGATGTTTTGCCTTTCCATAAAAAATATTGATTCATCTTGACAATTTCTTCAAAAACATCTGCTGGGATTTGGGTTGAGATTTCCTTAATCAATAGGTCAATCTGGGGAGAATGGATATCTTAACACTGTGAGGTGAGCAGAAGTAACGCAGCTTAGATTAGGAGTAGACCTTCCTACTTGGTACCACTGTTTGCCAATTAGGACCAATTAGCTTTCACTTAATACTGACCACTGTTTGCCAATTAGGAAATTAGGAACAGGGCGGAAACCCCCAGGAAAGTCCCGTGCGCGCGAAAGTATTGACCAATGAAATTGCTTTGCAAACGTGTAACCAATCCGCTTCTCACCCTATAAATTTGTGTAACAGCTTGGGCTCGGGGCTCTCTGACCCGCACCACTGCGTTGGTTGTAGGCGGAGAGTCCTGGCTCGAGTCAGTAATAAACTTCCCTTCCTGCGAGTTGCGTTGTCTTGGAGGCCTTCTCTCTTCCCGCTCGGGGATTCGGACATTGGGCATAACATTTGGGGGCTCGTCTGGGATCCCTTTACTGGGGGAAGAGAACACTTCCAGGACAGAGGGGAAGGATAGATAATAGCACCGGTGCTTAGGAAAACTTAGGGGGCCCGAAAACCCAGCGCTGTGTTGTCAGCTGTCCGTGTGTTTCTCTTTGGCTCTCCATGTTTGTGTGTGTGCCGGCATTGTCTCAGGCAGGACAGGAAATCCAGAGTAATTCCGGGGCCCTGCTGTAAAGCAGGAAGGTATCTGGCACAGGAAGTCCAGAGTAATTCCGGGGCCCTGCTGTGAAGCAGGAAGGTATCTGGCACAGGAGAAAGCTTTCTCCAGCCAGCGTAAGGCCGAGGCCAGCGAGCGCGCTGGAAGGCAGCCGGCTCTGTGGGAAGGAGAGTTCCTCTCCTGATCCCGAGTCTGGTCAGGGGGCCCAAAAACCCAGCGCTGTGTTGTCGGCCGACGTTTGTCTGTCCGTGTGTTTGTCTTCAGCTCTCCGTGTTTGTCTGTGTTTGTGTATGTGCCGGCATTGTCTCTGGTCTCGTTCCTACTCTTCTCAGGAGTTTCAGTGAACAGGCGAGCGGTTGTGGGGGCAATTGATGAGTCCCGGCCAGGGCTACACTCTGGCGGACTCTGAAGGCCCTACAATAAGTGAGCCTCAGTAACTAGAGCCCAACCAGGTGAACCTCTCCTTTCACTACGATTGTCAGCAGCTGTTGCAGGAGCGAATTCTGGCAGAAGTGTGGAAACGGGTCCCAGGGGCCGACGGGAGGCCAACCGCCCAGCCTCATCTCGTGGACGAGGGGTTTTCCTCTGTTGCAGCCTAACTGGGATTTTGAGCGAGCGGAAGGTAGGGAGCATCTCCGAGTGTACCACCAGACTCTGATGGCTGGCCTGCGGGCCACAGCAAGAAAGCCGACAAATTTGGCAAAGGTAAATTTAGTAAGGCAAGAGCCCACTGAGAGCCCGGCAGTCTTCCTAGAGAGGCTGATGGATTTATTGAAAGCAGCTGAAAAGGTATTTAATAATAGGGAGACCCCAGAAGAAAGGGAAGAATGAATTCGATGGGAGGAAAGGGAATTAGCTGAGAAGATCAGGAAGGAAGATAGAGAATATAGAATGAGGGAAAACTGGAAGAACCAGAGGGAGCTAGCCCAGATTCTTTTTGCGGGGATAAAAGCCAGAACAGAACTGAGGGAACCTCAAGACCCCTGGACAGGAGAAAAACAGAAACCAAAAAGGCAGGCCCTAAAGAAAGATAAGTGCGCCTACTGCAGAGAACAGGGGCACTGGAAAAACGAGTGCCCTAAGAGGGATCTGAGGAGAGGTACGACCCAGAGAGAGAATCTCCCCTGGAACTCAAATTCTATATGCGGGGGAAGACAGTGACTAGGGGAGTCAAGACTCAGCACCCCTCCCCGAGTCCTGGGTATATGTTGGATAATTGCAGTCATGAGGAACTGGAAAATTCTGCTGCCTATTAGCCTGTCAAATGTAGACTTTGTACCTCTCTATGGTGGAGATCAGACCCAGAAAGTTCTTGCTCTTTTGCACCTGAGGACTCACTCACAGCTGTGGCACTTTACCTTGCTGATCAGTGGTGGGCTATTGATGATATTGTGAAAACATCTGTCCCTTCTAGAGAGGGGCTTAAGCAGGTGAGAACTCGGGGAGAGAGTGGTTAAAGCAGGAAATGGAGAGAAATGAGATCCCATTCCTGTGTCATAGCAGTACTGATTATGCTAAGATTTTGTGGAAGAAAAGAGAAGCCATTGGGTTTTATTCAGTTAAGCCTACAGAGCTGGGAGAATGACAGTCATGGATGGACTTGGATCCCTAGCCTTAAGAGATGAATAAATACCCGTTGGCCTGGGCTGAAACGGCAGGGATGGGACTGGCCAAACAGACATCTGGTCGTCATCGAGCTAAAGGCCTAGGCAACTCCTGAGGGTGAGATAGTACCCCATGAGCCAGGAAGCTCGGTGGAGGATCACTCCCCACATTCGACGTCTCATGGATGCCGGAATTCTCAAGCGGTGTCAATCCCCTTGGAACACCCCCTTACTGCCGGTGAAGAAGCCAGGGGGGATAGATTACCTGAGAGAAGTCAACAAACGGGTGAGTGACATACACCCCACTGTCTCTAACCCGTATACCCTCCTGAGCAGTTTGCTGCCTGAGTACACTTGGTACACTGTGTTGGACTTGAAAGATGCCTTTTTCAGCCTACCCTTGGCGGCCCAGAGCCAGGAGATATTTGCCTTTGAGTGGACCGAGGGGGAAGGCCAACCGGTAATCCCACAGAGGTTCAAGAGGCGCTGAGTGAGGACCTCTATGAATATCGGACTTGCCACCCAGAGGTCCTTCTGCTACACAATTAATAGCCCGGCAAGAGGTCACCTGTTTGGGGTATAAGATCAGGCAGGGGCAAAGGTGGCTAACCCAGACCATGAAGGCCCAAGACCCCCCGCCAGGTGAGAGAGTTTCTGAGGACTGTTGGATATTTCAGACTGTGGATCATGGGGTTTACTGAGAAGGCCTGGCCCTTGTATGAGGGAAGTAAAGAGACCCCAAACTGGACTTGGACTGAGCCAATGAAGCAGGCTTTCCAGACACTCAGACGGGCCCTACTAGAAGCCCCAGCCCTTGCCCTGCCTAACCCAAATAAGCCATTCCAGCTGTTTGTAGCTCCATGATTGCAGCAAGATACTGGCTGAGGCCCTGGCAGCACGAAAAGACTTAACTGATGTACCCCTAGACAACAGTGAGCTAGTATGGTTCACTGATGGGAGCAGCTATGTAAAAGATGGGCAAAGGAAAGCGGGAGCCGCTGCGGTAGAAGAGTACAGTTGTGAATATGGCTCCGCGAAGTTTTATGCACTGTGTGGCTTTGGTGGGGTCTTAAGTTGTGGTCTGACACACACTGCTGTTGTTCCTCTGGATTTAGTGAAATGCCGTATGCAGGTGGACCCACAGAAGTACAAGGGCATTCTTAATGGATTTTCAGTTACTCTCAAAGAGAATGGTTTCTGTGGTTTGGCCAAAGGATGGGCCCCGACCCTCATTGGCTACTCCCTGCAGGGGCTCTGCAAGTTTGGCTTTTATGAAGTACATGCTTGGAGAGGAAAATGCCTATCTGTGGCGCACATCACTGTATTTATCTGCCTCTGACAGTGCTGAATTCTTTGCTGACATTGCTCTGGCTCCTATGGAAGCTGCTAAGGTTCGAATTCAAACCCAACCAGGTTATGCTAACACTCTGAGGGATGAAGCTCCCAAAATGTATAAGGAAGAAGGCTTAAAGGCGTTCTACAAGGGGGTTGCTCCTCTTTGGATGAGACAGATACCATACACCATGATGAAGTTTGCCTGCTTTGAATGTACTGTTGCTGATTCCGTGGTGTCTGTGTTGCATAAAGAGAAGGGTAGCAATGCCTCTCAGGTCCTCAAGAGACTTGGATTTAGAGGTGTATGGAAGGGACTCTTTGCCCGTATCATCATGATCAGCACTCTGACTGCACTACAGTGGTTTATCTATGATTTTGTGAAGGTCTACTTCAGGCTCCCTCGCCCTCCTCCCCCTGAGATGCCAGAGTCTCTGAAGAAGAAGCTTGGGTACACTCAGTAGATAAATGAAAGCAAATATGGACTGAATCTGCGTGTTGATCAGTGTTTGAGGAAAATGCAACTGGAAGAGAGATAAAAGCAGCACACAGGAACGAGGTACCGAGGGGAAGAGCCAGGGCAACACTGGGAGATAGATTTCACTGAGGTAAGGCCAGGCAAATACGGGTATCGCTATATGTTGGTTCTGGCAGATACCTTCTCAGGGTGGGTGGAAGCCTTCCCTGCTAAGGGATAGACAGCAATAGTGGTTGCTAAAAAGATCTTAGAGGAGATAATGCTTATGTATGGGCTGCCGGTGACTATAGGCTCTGATAACAGACCTGCCTTTGTGAGCCAGATTGTACAAGGGCTGGCCCAAGCTCTGGGGACAAAATGGAAGTTACATTGTGAATATAATCCCCAGAGCTCAGGACAGGTTGAGAGAATGAATCGGACCCTAAAAGAAACTTTGACAAAGTTGGCAATAGAGACTGGCAGGGACTGGGTGACCCTCCTTCCCTTCGCACTCTTTCAGGCACGTAACACCCCTTATAAGCTGCCCTTTTGAGATTCTGTATGGACGACCCCCTCCTGTGTGTATTAAAACCTAGATGGAAAGGCCCTTATGTTCTCCTTACCACTCCTACTGCTGTCAAGTTCGACAGGATTGGACCCTGGGTTCACTGCAATCACCTGCGGCAAGCCACACCAGAAGAACAGGAAAAAGCACGAGAAGAATGGAAGGCGGGTCCTCACCCGTCAAATCCTTTGAAACTGAAACTCATCAGCTGGGAGGTCTCCTAATTCTCCTGCTGATTATGGCAGGAGCTGAAGCTGTGTAACCTCTTGTGATGGGCCCCGGGAATGGGACGTAGGAAACACAGATTTGGTAACCCCAAGTGTGGCACAACCTGCAGGGCCAAGTACCTCAGATATGGGTGAACCAAGCTTTACTATCTCTGCAAGGCCAAGGGCTTTCCTCCCTACGAGCTGCTGTAGATGAAGAGAATCAATCAGTCATTTAGAGAAGTCTTTGACTTCCTTGTCTGAGGTGGTCTTGATCAGAAAGAGAGAACGGGAAGCCCAGCAGAAATGGTTTGAGTCTTGTTTTCAACACTCCCCCTGGCTGACTACCTTAATTTCCACCCTCCTGGGTCCACTTATAGTGTCAGTGGCCCAAGATGGAAAAGAGGAAGATTCCTCTACTTGAACAACAGACAGGTGGGAATGTGAGGCGAGCAGAACTAATGCAGCTTAGATTAGGAGTAGACCGTCCTACTTGGTACCACTGTTTGCCAATTAGGACCAATTAGCTTTCACTTAATACTGACCACTGTTTGCCAATTAGGAAATTAGGAACAGGGCGGAAACCCCCAGGAAAGTCCCGTGTGCGCGAAAGTATTGACCAATGAAATTGCTTTGCAAACGTGTAACCAATCCACTTCTCACCCTATAAATTTGTGTAACAGCTTGGGCTCGGGGCTCTCTGACCCGCACCACTGCGTTGGTTGTAGGTGGAGAGTCCTGGCTCGAGTCAGTAATAACTTCCCTTCCTGCGAGGTGCATTGTCTTGGAGGGCTTCTCTCTTCCCGCTCGGGGATTCAGACATCGGGCATAACAAACACTATTTAGTCATCTGATGCATTAACATTCTACCTGGACTTTGCTTACACCATTCCTATACATTAAAGTTTTTGCCTTTCAGCCAAAGCTAACTTTAACTACTACATCAATATAGGAATACGGGTAAAATGCCTAATTTCCAGATCATAAAGGGGGAAAATGAAAAAAATTTAATTATTCAATCTCAAGAGAAAGAGAGACAGGAAAGAGAGAGGGAGGAAGGGAAAGAGAGAGGAAGGACAAGTAAAGAGAGAAATAGTCATCACTGAAAGCATAAAATGTGGTGGTGGAAATAAATATAAAGTCATGATAGTAAATATGAATGGGCAACCAGTTGGGCAAACTAGAATGTACTGATGGCTTCCTCCACCAGAAAAAAAAAATGACTAAGAAACTACACGAGCAAGAGAGGAAAGTGGAGTTCAGAAACTAACCAAAAAGCAAGACAGAACGCGGGAAGATGAAAGCATGACTTGAGTTGGTATCCGAGGGTGAGTGAAAAGGTAAGTGGTGGGAGCCTGGGGCTGCCAGACACAGAAGTAAAGCACTGACTGGGATGCAGTTTTTGAAGTTCTACTCTTTCCTCCTCCCCACAACCTCCTAGGGATCCTCTTTGCTTGTCTCTTCACTGCAGAACTTAATGGAAACAATCCACACAGCAAACCAACTGTCCAAGGTGTAAAATTAGGGAAGCATATATACATACCTGCTGGGCTTCCCAGGTAGCACAGTGCTAAAGAATCTGCCTGCAATGCAAGAGACACAGGTTTGATCCCCAGGTTGGGACGACCCCCTAGAAAAGGAAATGGCAACCCACTCCAATATTCTTGCCTGGAAAATTCCATGGACAGAGGAGCCTGGCGGGCTACAGTCCATAGGATCACAGAGTGGGACACAACTGAGCGCATGCGCGCCCGGGAGTGCGCGCGCGCGCGCACACACACACCCTGCTAGGGTGTGTAGTTGAGGAAAACAGGAGCCAATTGACCATCCACCCTCAAGTCTTAATTCCTTCACAGCTCATCTTCCAAAGCCCTAGAGCTGGGAGACAAAAACCTGTGACGACTGCCCCTTCCCAGTGCTCCTCTTCCCTACGGGTTTAAAGTGAAACGGCCACCAGCATTGTTGCCTGGCGCCATGATAGCACACCAGAGGGATCGTCTGTGGCTTGTGGAACTTGGACTCTCCTCACAGGCTGCCACCTTCACCCTCTTTTTAAATTCCACAGAACTGACACATTGGAGCCTGGCCTTCAATCCCTTTCTAATATATACACCTGGATCTTCAGCCAGTCCAGCTACCTCAAAAGAAATTCAACAAACTAGACTATATTTATCATCTGGAGCAGAATTATTAGACCTAATTTGAAAGAAATTCAGGGAATGTATTAAGGAGATAAAGGAAGATATTAGCCACTTGAAACAAGATTAAGAATCCATTTTTAAAAGAAGGAATATTATACATAAAATTTAAAATTGAACTAGAGGACAAGGTAATAAAAAATAGAATTGATAGAATTTAATCAAGAGTTGTGATAATGTAAACTGGACGTTCATATTAAGGAACTTTCAAAGCAGCAACAAGCAAGATGAAGAACTCAGATTGAAAGAATTCATAGAGCAACAAATAGAAGATATAAGAAAAAAATCCTTGTTTTAGAGAAATTTAAGAACATTAAACATAAAAAGAAAATTCTACAAGCTTCCACAGAGAAAGAAGAAATCAGTTCTGGAAAATTAAGTTAACGTTAGTTAGTGTGTTAAACGCTCAGTTGGGTCCAATTCTTTGCAATCTCATGGATTATAACCCACTAGTCTCCTCTGTCTGTGGAATCCTCCAGGCAAGAATTCTGCAGTGAGTTGCCATTCACTCTTCCAGGGGATATTCCCAACCCAGGGATTGAACATGGGTCTCCCACACTGCAGGCAGATTCTTTACCATTTAAGCCACCAGGGAAGTCCTAAAAAATAAGAATCAAGTACAAAGAGATAGCACCTCCCACCTATTAAAATGACTACCATCAAAAAAACAAGACACAAGCGTTGGTGAGGATGTGCAGAAAAGAGAAATTTCATACACACGTGGTAGGAACAGAAATTAGTACAACCCCTATGGAACTCATCCAGGGTCTTCCCTGTAGCTCAAGTGGTAAAGAATCTGCTTGCAACACAGGAGACCCGGGTTCAATCCCTGGGCCAGGAAGATCCTTTGGCAAAGGGAATGGCAATCCACTCCAGTATTCTTGGCTGGAGAATCCCATGGACAGAGGAGCCTGGCAGGGTACAATCTGTGGGATCGCAAAGAGTTGGACGCAACTGAGCGACTAACACTGACACTATTGAAATCATTGTGGAGGTTCCTCAGAAAATGAAAAATCAACTATCATATGATCTAGTAACCCCACTTCTGGGTCTATACACAAAACAAATAAAAACAGGATCTCAAAGAGCTATCTGCACACTCATGTTCATTGCAGCATTAATCCTGATAGCCAAGATATGAAAACAACCTAAGTGTCTGTCAACAGATTAATGCATTAAATATATATGTATGTATGTATGTATGTGTGTGTGTGTGTGTGTGTGTGTAAAATGGAATATATTCAGCATGAAAATTAAGGAATCCTGCCATGTATTCCCTACGTGGCCCTACATGGATGGATCTTGATTACATCATGCTAAGTTAAATAAGTCAGGCTATAAAAGATAAATCCTGTATGATACCACTTACAGGTAGAATCTAAAAAGGCCAACTCATAGAAACAGGGGATAGAATGGTGGCTACCAGGGGCTGGGGTGGGAGGTAGGGGGAATGAGGAGATATTGGTAAATGGCATAAACTTCCAGTTACAAGAAGAATAAGCTCTGGGGATCTAATGTACAATGTGGTGGTTATTGTTAATAATAGTGTACTATATACTTAAAATTTTCTAAGAGTTTTGATCTTAAATGTTCTTACTGCAAGATAGAAATAGTAATTATGTGACATGATGGAGGTGTTTAATCAACTTGCAAATGCATCAAATCAACAAGGTACATCTTAAACTTGTTATATGTTGTTATACATATATATAATATAATATGTCAATTATATCTCAGTAAAACTAGAAAAAAGAAGAAACAGGAATCACTTTGACATCCAAGTTCTCAACCATAACACAGGAAGAAAGAAAATGATGGGGTGATATTTTAAAGTATTTAAGTGAAAGAACTTTGAAGCTACAATTTAAAATATACAGTCAACTCTTTATGTAGCTATGAAGAAGTAATGAAATTATTCTTATGCATCCACAGCCTTGGAAGTTTTGCACACAAAGACCCATGTTGCGGGGGGAGGCAGTGGGTGAGGAACACCTTAACAGCTGAAGAAAACACTCAAGAAGATGTTGTACCAAATACGAAAACTAAGATTCTTTAACACTTTGGTGAAATGTATTGTTTAAGGGGAAAAAAAAAAAAACACAAGCAGAGGAAAGGGATATAACCAAACAAGAGAAAGAAACATGTACCCATAATATGAAGCACTAAAATTCTAAAAAAAAAATAAAATAAAATAAAATAAAATTCTAGACAGCTTCAACAAGACAGGAAGGAAAAGTGAAAGTGAATCTCTCAGTTGTGTCCGACTCTGCAACCCTGTGGACTGTAGCCTACCAGGCTCCTCCCTCCATGGGATTCCAGGCAAGAATACTGGAGTGGGGCGCCGTTTCCTTCTCCATGTGATCTTCCCGACCCAGGGATTGAACCCAGGTCTCCCACATTGCAGGAAGACACTTTACCCTCTGAGCCACCAGGGAAGGTTACACATGAAGCTGGTATGAGAGCATGTTAAGTACAGTGTTAATGAGAAGATACAGACACTAATAAGCTCAAGAAATCAGGGATAAATAAGTATGAGTATGATTTTTAAGTTAAGGGAAGCTACCATATGAAGAAATTGACCAGTAGGAGAAAACTCAAAGTACACGATGAAAAGAAAGGAGAAAAATTAAGGGGAAAAAAAAAACCTATGGAAAACATGAAAAAAGTTCTAATACATACATATAGAATAATAAAATAGAGAGAGAAATGAGTTCTAGCACAGTAATTAAAATAAATCCTAGTATGTTAAATTCATCAACTAGATAATGAAGACCTTTAGATTGGATTTAAAAACAAGCAAAAAGTAAAAATATATAGCCAAAAGACACATGGAAAGGCAGAAAATAAAGACTAGATGAGAAACATAAACTAAAACAAGCTGAGGAGTAGTCTTAATGTCCAACAATATAGATTATAAAGCCATATACATACATGAAGTATTTCATAAATGGCAATATGTGGTAAAGTAAGCAATAAACAAGAAAATATATCAATCATAAACATATTTACTGCTAGGAATATTGTCTCACAATACATTGGGAAACAGTTGATAAAACTGCAAATAGAAATAAGCAAGTCAACAACTGTAGTTAGAGATTTAACTTACCCTTTTCAGAAACCATTAAACTAAAGCAAGGTACATTGAAAGTATGAACTATGTAGCAAATAAGTTTGATCTCAGAGAATTTGCATTTTTGCAAGCATATGTGGAATATTTACAAGATAGAAAGGAGATCCAACCAGTCCATCCTAAAGGAGGTCAGTCCTGGGTGTTCATTGGAAGGACTGATGCTGAAGCTGAAACTCCAATGCTTTGGCCACCTCATACGAGAGTTGACTCATTGGAAAAGACTCTGATGCTGGGAGGGATTGGGGGCAGGAGGAGAAGGGGACAACAGAGGATGAGATGGCTGGATGGCATCACCGACTCGATGGACATGAGTTTGGGTAAACTCTGGGAGTTGGTGATGGACAGGGAGGCCTGGCGTGCTGCAATTCATCGGGTCACAGAGAGTTGGACACGACTGAGTGACTGAACTGAACTGATTTGAGACCGTGTATTAAGTTATAGAGGAAAACTCAAAGCCTCTAAATGATCAATATATTAAAACTGAGTAATCTAATGAAATTAGAAATTAATTTTTAAAAGTGACTTTTTGAAAAATCCCAAACTAAATAACCTTATTTAGATTGCAAACTAAAATAATATTATTAAAAAATTTTAAAGCAAAAATAAGGAAAATCTAAAACTGGAAAAGAAAACAGCCAAAAATGTAGAACATAAGAGACATTTTCTTATTTACAGCCTTAAAATGCATGACATGGAGGTATGAGTTAACAATGTAGGAATCATCTCACCACCACAGCGGCATGTAATATACCAAATTACCATGTTGTACACGCTAAACTTATACAATGTTATGTGGCAATTATATCTCAATCAATTCAGTTCAGTTGCTCAGTCATGTCCTACTCTTTGCAACCCCATGAAACGCAGCACGCCAGGCCTCCCTGTCCATCACCAACTCCCGGAGTTTACTCAAACTCATGTCCATTGAGTCGGTGATGCCATCCAGCCATCTCATCCTCTGTCGTCCCCTTCTCCCCCTGCCCCCAATCCCTCCCAGCATCAGGGTCTTTTCCAATGAGTCAACTCTTCGCATGAGGTGGCCAAAGTATTGGAGTTTCAGCTTCAGCATCAGTCCTTCCAATGAACACCCAGGACTGACCTCCTTTAGGATGGACTGGTTGGATCTCCTTGCAGTCCAAGGGACTCTCAAGAGTCTTCTCCAGCACCACAGTTCAAAAGCATCAGTTTTTCAGCACTCAGCTTTCTTCACAGTCCAGCTCTCACATCCATACATGACCACTGGAAAAACCATAGCCTTGACCAGATGGACCTTTGTTGGCAAAGTAATGTCTCTGCTTTTTAATATGCTATCTAGGTAGAGCTGGGGAAAAAAGAAAGAAAAGAAAGGTTTAAAATAAAGAAGCATTTGATGAAGGTAGATGGGATAAAAGCAACATGAAGTGAAAGTGCTAGTCACTCAGTCATGTCCAACTCTGCAACACCATGGGCTGTAGCCCTCTAGGCTCTTGCACCCATGGGATCCTCCAGGCAAGAATACTGGAGTGCGTCGCCACTGACCTTCTCCAGGGGATCTTCCCAACCCAGGGATCAAAGTCCAGTCTCCCACATTGCAGTGGATTCTTTACCATCTGAGCCACCGGGGAAGCCCTAAAGCAACATAATGAACTCAGAAAATCACGAAGAAAGGAAATAGTAAGTGCAGAAATCAATAAAACAAAATGATAAATGGTAAAAATGATTAAAGCCAGTTCACTTGAAATATGAGTAAAGCAGGCAAACCTCTGATAAAACTACTCTAGAGAAAGATTTTAAAAATTCAAATAAAAATATATATACAGAAAGGGGAAAATAACTAGAGATATTTTTTAAGTAATAAGATAGTATCATAAATAACTGGTAATAAATTTGACAACTTGATAAAATGAATACATTCCTAAAGAATAAATAAAGAAATGAATGCAATTTGTGGTACCAGAGGAAATAGATAACTCGAACAAACAATAAATATTAAATACATGAAATGTTCAAAGATTTACCTCTCAAGACAGGAAAAAAATTATTTTATAAGTGAGTTTTACCTAACTTTCAAGAAAGCACTAAATTCTAACTTATACAAGTTGTTCCAAAGAAAAGAGAAAAAAGAAAAGTTACTCAGTTCATTTTAGGCAACTAATGAAATATTGATTTCCAAATGAGAACAGTAAAAGGAAAAAACCATACAGAATTTCCCTTCTGAATGCAAATGTAAATGTAAAATCATACAACATTTCCCTCACAAATGGAAATGTTAATATAGTCCTACAGTATATTACAAACATTAATACTTAAATTTCAAGTTAGATTTCTCCCACGAATGCAAGATTGGTTTAATATTAGAAAAAAATCAATCAATGTAATTCAGCATATTAATAAACATTCTCAATGCAAGAAAAGCATTTGATAAAATACAACCATGCATAACTTTTTAAGAATATCATTTAAAAATAGAAAGGAGTTACTTTATTGGAAATTTATATCTTAAAACCTATAGTTAACACTATGCTTAATGAAGAAATTTTAGAAACATTCCCTTTAGAGCTGAAACTAATACAAGGATTTCCAGAATTCCCACTATTTTTAACATAACTAGAGTTCTGCCATATACTATAAGGGAAAATGGTATGGTAAAGAATGGACAGGAAAAGATAAAACCTTTTCATTTGCAGATGGTATGATCATCTGTCTAGAAACTAACAGAATCAAGTTCAGCATATGAAAGCAATAGTAAAAAAAAAAAAAAATCCTTTCACAAAAGCAACAAAAAAGATAAAGTTCCATGAATTAAATTAATCAGAAATACACAAAAGCTCGATGATTAAATATTTAAAGCTCTAATAAAAAATAGAAAATGGTCTAAATGAACGGAAAAATGTTTCATGGTTTTGGATGATGTAACAAAGATGTCAATATTCCTCCAAACTAATCTACAAATTCAATATAATCTCAATTAAAATTCCATTTGGATTTTCTGAGACACTCAATAAAATTTACATGGAGAAACAGACTTACACATACTTAAGCAGACCTTGAAGAAGGGGGGGGGGTGTTTGACCTACCAGACTTAGAACACATTTTTTTTTTAAATTATTTGTTGTTGTTCAGTCTCTCAGTCATATTTGACACTTTGCGACCCCATGGGCTGTGGCACTCCAGGTTTCCCTGTCTTTCACTATTTCCCAGAGTTTGTTCAAACTCATGTCCATTGAATCAGTGATGCCATCCAACCATCTCATCCTCTGTCGTCCCCTTCTCCTCCTACCCTCAATCTTCCCCAGCATCAGGGTCCTTTCCAGTGAGTCAGTTCTTCGCATCAGGTATCTAAAGTATTGGAGTTTCAGCTTCAACATCAGTCCTTCCAATGAATATTCAGGACTGATTTCCTTTAGGATGGACTGGTTGGATCTTCTTGCAGTCCAAGGGACTCACAAGAGTCTTCTCCAACACCACAGTTCAAAAGCATAAATTCTTCAGCGCTCAGCCTTCTTGCCTGCAATGCAGGAGACCAGGATTCGATTCCTAGGTTGGGAAGATCCCCTGGAGAAGGAAATGGCAACCCACTCCAGTATTCTTGCCTGGAGAATCCCATGGACAGAGGAGCCTGGCAGGCTGCAGTCCATGGGGTCGCAAGAGTCAGACAAAATTGATTGACTTTCACTCACTCAACCTTCTTTATGGTCCAGATCTCACATCTGCACATGACTACTGGAAAACCATAGCTTTGACTAGACAGACCTTTGTTGGCCAAGTGATGTCTCTGCTTTTTAATACACTGTCTAGGCTTGTCATAACTTTTCTTCCAAGGAGCAAGCATATTTGTTTCATACCAAAATTGAGGGTAAGGTGTAGAGATGGATACCCTGCCCCACACATGTGTAGGTTCTTTCCCCCGTGATCAATTCTCACAACCCCCCCACCCCAGAGTGGTATACTCATTAAAACTGATGAACCTATATTGACACATGCTAATACTCAAAGCTTATAATTTACATTGGGTTTACTCTTGGTATTGTAGGTGCTATAGGTTGGGATGATTGTATAATGCCTGTATCCATCGTTATGGTATCATCCACCGTATTTTCCCTGTGTAAAAATCTTCTGTGCTCCATCTCTTCGGCCCCACCACTCACCACCTTTCCCCTGGTGACCACTGAGCTTTTCACCATCTCCACAGTTTCTTTTTCTCCAGAATGTTATATAGTTGGAAACACACATTATGTAGCCTTTTCAGACTGTCTTCTTCCACTCTGTAATACACACTTAAGGTTCTTTCAAGTCTATTCATGAGTGGATAGTTCATTTTAGTGCTGAATAATATTCCATTGTCTTGAGGTACCATGATTTATTTAACCACTCATCTATAAAAGGACATTTAATTGCCTCCAAGTTTTGGGCAGTTATGAATAAAGCTGCTACAAACATCTATGTGCAGAATTTTGTGTTGGAATGAAATGGAATATGCTCTCCATTTCTTTGTAAACAGCAAAGAGTGTGACTGTTGGATCACAACATCAGAGTTTGTTTATTTTTCTAAGAAACTGCCAAACTGTCTTCCAAAGTGATTGAAGCACTTTTCATACCCAACACAATAAATAATAGTTTCTGTTGCTTCACATCCTTGCCAGAATTTGATGTTGTCTGTGTCCTGGATTTTGGCCACTCTAATAGGTGCATCTTTCTTCATATAGTTTCAATAACAATCCTTTATCACGTGTATCGATTGCAAATACTCTATCCTAGTCTGTGGCTTATCTTTTCATTCTCTTGACTTGTCTTTTTCAGAGTAGAAGTGTTTAATTTTAATGAAGTCCAGCTTATCAATTATTTCTTTCACAGATCATGCCTTTTTTGTTGTACCTAAAGAGTCATAGCCATACCCAAGGTTATACAAGTTTTTCCTATGTAATTTCTAGGTGTTTTATAGTTTTGCATTTTATATTTACATTTGTGAACCATTTTGGGCTTCCCAGGTGGCGTTAGAGGTAGAGAACCCACCTGCCCATACAGGTAGACTAAGAGATTCAGGTTGATCCCTGGGTGGGGAAGATCCCCTAGAGGAGAGCACAGCCACCCACACCAATATTCTTGCCTCAAGAATCCCATGGACAGAGGAACCTAGAGGGCTGCAGTCCGTAGGACCGCACAGCCAGACACACCTGAAGCAACTTAGCGTGCATGCAGGCATGTGCTCCATTATGAGTTAATTTTAAGAAGCTGTAAGGTCTATGTCTAGATTTATTTTTTTCATGTGGATGTCCAGTTGTTCCATTACCATTTGTTAAAAAGACTAACTTTGTTTCATTACTGCTTTTAGTCCTTTGCCAAAGATCAATTGGCTATATTTATGTGGATCTATTTCTGGGCTCTCTGTCTGTCTCATTGATCTACTTGTCTATTCTATTACCATTACCACACTATCTTGATCACTATAGTTTTACAGTAAGTCTTAAAGTTGAGTATTGTCAGTCTTCCAACTTTGTTCTTCTCTACCACTGTTTTTTGGGTTTGTTTTTTTTTTTTTTTTTGGGCGGGGGGGTCTTTTGCCTAGAATATTACTTAAAGCTATAGTAAAATAATAATATAGTTTTGGTTCAAGTAACTCAGAGACAGATTCATCCATATACAAGAACCTATTATGCAATAAATGTAGCATCAAAAGGAAAAAAAAAACAGACAGCTTAGTAGATGCTGTTAGGAAAATTGCTTTGCTATACAAAGGAATATAAATGAACATTTCTTACAAAGGTGAACACTAGATGAATTAAAGATGTAAATATAAATGGTAATAGAATAAAGTTACTAGAAGAAAACTAAGTTTTATTTGTAATCTGGTGTTGGGAAGAACTTAAACAAAACTTTAAATGCATACACTATTAGCCAAAAATGGATGAGTATAATAACATCAACCTTAAAGATTTCTGTTCAGCAAAATTTACCATTGAATAAAAATTAATAAACAGCCAGCAAAACAGGGGAAGTTATTTGCAATGTCTAAAGCTGACAAAAAGCTAATATGTAGAATATCCAGGAAATGCCTACCAATCAAGAAGCAATGGACAGAAACTGCAATAACATAAAGAAGCGAGAAACAGGCAAAGCATTTGAATAGGCAGTGTGCAGAAGATACCCGAAAAAAGGCGACAACTCATGATAAAATGTACCAAAACAACTGGCAATGAGATAACACAGGAACAAAAATGCTCATCACTTTACACCTGCCAAGACTGTTAGAGCCAGCTGTCACCTCGCACCCCCAAGTGTGTGGGCCTAATCTCAGCTGGTCTGCCCAAGACCTCCTGGGCACCACCCCTCGAAGCCCCAGCCCCCATCCCCACCCCCACCAGCCCCATTTCCACTGCAACAAGATGAAAGAAATATCCAGAACCAGGAGAAATGACAGGCACAAGTGCTCATTGACGAGAAAGGAATTGCTCGCAGAAAGAAGGTTCACAGAACAGCCACAGCAGATAACAAAAACCTTCTGTACTCTTTAAAGAAGTTAGAGGTAAAATCATCTCATATTCAAGAGGTGAACGTGGTCACAAACCAAGGAACCGTGGTCCACTTTAACCACCCTGAAGTTCAGGCATCGCTGGCAACAGACACTTTCACCATTAAGTCCATGCTGAGACAAAGCAGATGAAGAAATCCTACCCTGGGTCGTAAACCACGTTGGCGCAGGTCGTCTGACCCCTTTAAGGAGACTGAGTGAAGTCCTGCCCAAGCAATCTGGGGGTGGAAAAGCACCACTCACTCCTGGAGAGGATGCTGATGAAGTTCCAGATCTTGCGGAGGATTTTGAAGACTCTTCCAAGAACGAAGCAAACTGAATTGAGTCATCTTCTGAAGAAGACAAAACTTGAGAAGTGACTGAGACTGCTATATCATATGATGATTGCTTTTTAAAATTTTGTCTACGGATCTGATAAAATCTAGATCATTAATATTTTGAAGCCCAAGTCCCTGGACACTGCAGCTCTTTTCAGTTTTTGCTCATACACAATTCATTCTTTCAAGCTAATTAAGCTGAGGACGCCTGGGGATAAAGTTTGAAACAAAGGTTAATAAAGTTTTTTTGCCTAGAGAAAAATAAATAAATAAAAAGTTTTTTAAAAGGGGGCCTATTATA
This sequence comes from Cervus canadensis, assembly GCF_019320065.1. NCBI lineage: Eukaryota > Metazoa > Chordata > Mammalia > Artiodactyla > Cervidae > Cervus > Cervus canadensis. Next base: position 59,241,629 of record NC_057394.1, read on the forward strand.
CAGAGTGAAGTAAGTCAAAAAGAAAACCACCAATACAATATATTAATGCATATATATGGAATTTAGAAAGATAGTAACAATGACCCTATGTGCAAGAAGCAAAAGAGACACAGGTATAAAGAACAGACTTTGGGATTCTGTGGGAGAAGGCGAGGGTGGGATGATTTGAGAGAACAGCAATGAAACATGTATATTACCATACGTGAAATAGATGACCAGTCCAAGTTCAATGCATGAAGCAGGGCACTCAAAGCCAGTGCACTGGGACGACCCAGAGGGATGGGATGCGGAGGGAGTTGGGAGGGGGGTTCAGGATGGGGGACACATGTGCACCCATGGCTGATTCATGTGAATGCAGGGCAAAACCCACAATATTGTAAAGTAATTAGCCTCCAATTGAAATAAATTAATTTTAAAAGCAAAAAAAGACTGTTAGAAATTGGAAAGGTGGATAAACTCAAGCATTAGGTGGAGATGTAGAAATATAAGTATCCCCGTGCACTGTCAGGCTTCCCAGGTGGCACCAGTGGTAAAGAACCCGCCTGCCAATGCAGGAGACATAAGAGATACAGGTGACATCCCTGGGTTGGGAGAAGGACATGGCAACCCACTCGAGTATTCTTGCCTGGAGAATCTCATGGACAGAGGAGCCTGGCGGGCTACAGTCCACAGGGCTGCAAAGAGTCAGACACGATTGAAGTGACTCAGCATGCACGCACCATTCACTGCTGGTGAGGTTGTAGACCAATGAGAGAAATCAGACCTGCTCACTCAAACTAGATATGTGTATTTCCTCCAGCCCAGAAATTCTGCTCTTAAATATACATCCCAGGCAACTTCCTACATAGGTTCATAAGGCGACATGTTTGAGGATACACATTGTAGCATTGCTCAGGAAAATAGGGAACTGGGGCAACCAAGTTGAAGAAGGAAATGGCAACCCCCTCCAGTATTCTTGCCTAGAGAATCCCAGAAACGGGGGAGCCTGGTGGGCTGCCATCTATGGGGTCGCACAGAGTTGGACATGACTGACGTGACTGAGCAGGGGCAACCAAGATTTCATCACTGGGAGAGTCAAGACAATAGGGATTACTAACAAAGCCAAAAGTTGGATTTTTTCAAAGAACACTAATATTGACAGAATGGCAGCAATATCAATCAAGAAAAAAAGAAGGCACAAATATACATCCTTAGGAATAAAACTAAGATGTAACTACATGCAGCAGAATTTTTAAAAATAATAACAATACTATGAACAACACCATGCCAAAAATTTGAAAATTTAAATAAGGTGAAAGATTCCTACAAAATTCCTAGTAATAGAAAACTAGAATAATCTTAAATCTCTTTTTAAAGCACTTGAATCAGCAGTTAAAAATTAAAAAAAAAAAAAAAAATCTTCCTATACAGAAAAATAAAGGATTTTGTCAACAAATTCTACCAAACATTTAAGGAACAAAGTATGTTAATTTTACAAAAACCTACCCAATGGATGAGCAAAAGAGAGAATACTCTCCAACTAAACGTATGAAGCGGGCAACACAGCCTCAGTTCTAACAAGGACAAGGACATCTGACAAGGACAGTTTGAGAAAAGAAAATTACAGACTCAATTTCATTCGTGAACATAGATGCAAAATAACTAAATAAAATATTATCAAATAAAATCCAGTCACATATGAAAAAAATAATATGTCATGAACAAATTGAATATAGGCCAGGATTGAAAGTTTGGTTTAACTTTAGAGAATCAATCTAATGTACTTTACCACTCTTGTGGCTCAGCTGGTAAAGAATCCGCCTGCAATGTGGGAGACCTGGGTTCGATCCCTGGGTTGGGAAGATTCCCTGGAGAAGGGAAAAGCTACCCACTCCAGTATTCTGGCCTGGAGAATTCCATGGACTGTATGGTCCATGAGGTCACAAGGAGTCGGACATGACTGAGCGACTTTCACTTTCACCACGTTAAAAGATAAAATAAGAAAAAGCATGGTAGCTGGTAATAGACACAGGATTTCTTTGGGGCACAACAAAAAAAAAAGTTCTAAAATTAAACTGCAGTATGGTTGCATCATTTTTTTAATATACTGAAAGCCATTGAATGATACAATTTAAAGAGATAAATGGTATGGTATGTGAATTATGTCTCAAAAAGTTGCTTTAAAATAAGAAGACAAGATGTCTATCATCTGTTCAACACTGTCCTGATGACCTTAGGTAATGTAATGAAACAAGAATGGAGGGAAAGAGAGAAGGAAAGAACAAATGGAGGGAAGGAGAGAAGAAAGAAAGAGGGGAGGAGGGTGAGTGAGAGGCAGAGAGAGAAGGATGGATGGAGAGAGGGAGGGAGGGCACGAAGGAGGGATAAAGGGATGGAGGGATGGATGGAAGTGGGAGTTAGGTTAGAAGAAGAAACAACACTGACAATACCAACATGTGATAGCTCCCCAAAATCTAAATTACTAGAATTACTAAAAGTTCTATCACTCAGTAGTGTCTGACTCTGTGTGACCCCATGGACTATACAGTTGATGGAATTCTCCGGGACTGAATACTGGAGTGGGTAGCCTATCCCTTCTCCAGCGACTCTTCCCAACCCAGGAATTGAACCAGGGCCTCCTACATTACAGGAGGATTCTTTACCAACTGAACTATCAAGGAAGTCCACTTATAATAAAGCCACTAATACAACAAATCAGTATTCAAAAATTAATTGCATTTCTATATATCCTCAACAACACTTAGAAAATACATTTTTTTTTAAAGAAGATAGAAAATACATCTTTTTTAAAGGTGAAAGTGAAGTCACTCAGTTGTTTCCAACTCTTTCAAACCCCATGGACTGTAACCTGCCAGGCTCCTCCATCCATGGGATTTTCCAGACAAGAATACTGGAGTGGGTTGCTATTTCCTTCTCCAGGGGATCTTCCTGACCCAGGGATAGAACCCGGGTCTCCCGCATTCAGGGCAGACTCTTTACAGCCTGAGCCACCAGGGAATCCGTAAGGTTGACTTGTTAGGAGTGGGATCAACATTATAATATTCTCCAAAGATGTGGAGTACTAGGAATAAATTTAACAAAAGATATGCAAAGTCTTCATGAAAAAATTATAAAATTCTATTGAAAGACATGATTGAAGAGCTAAATAAATGGAGAGACATACCATGTTCATGAGTGAAGAACCCAATATTGCAAAAATGTCAATGCTTTCCAAATTTACAGCAGTGATGTAATTCCACACAAAATACTGCAGCATACATCTGGAACCTGAGAAGCTGATCCTAAAATGTGTACAGAAAAGCAAAGGCCCCAAATGGGTAAGACATTCCAGAAGTATAGAAGAGTAATGGAAAAGATTTTATATGTTGACATACAGAGAAACATAAAGAATGACAAGTACATATTGCAATGGTTGCTCAAAATCTGGAACAACAATTAAAATTACTTAGAAGATGTTTTTCATATTGCAATAAAAATGTTATAGTATTATTTGTTCTCAACTGGTCATGAAATGCTTTTGCTCTAATTATAATTTTATTTAACTAATACTTACCACATTCTGTGCTATAGAAATAATTTACTTAGATTTAGAAGATTAAAATAATATAAATATTTCTTCAAAGGCTTTCTCTGCATCTATTGAGATAATCATATGGTTTTTATCTTTCAATTTGTTAATGTGGTGTATTACATTGATTGATTTGCGGATATTAAAGAATCCTTGCATTCCTGGGATAAAGCCCACTTGGTCATGGTGTATGATTTTTTTTAATATGTTGTTGGATTCTGTTTGCTAGAATTTTGTTAAGGATTTTTGCATCTATGTTCATCAGTGATATTGGCCTGTAGTTTTCTTTTTTTGTGGCATCTTTGTCTGGTTTTGGAATTAGGGTGATGGTGGCCTCATAGAATGAGTTTGGAAGTTTACCTTCCTCTGCAATTTTCTGGAAGAGTTTCAGTAACATAGGTGTTAGCTCTTCTCTAAATTTTTGGTAGAATTCAGCTGTGAAGCCATCTGGTCCTGGGCTTTTGTTTGCTGGTAGATTTTTGATTACAGTTTCGATTTCCTTGCTTGTGATGGGTCTGTTAATATCTTCTATTTCTTCCTGGTTCAGTTTTGGAAGGTTATACTTTTCTAAGAATTTGTCCATTTCATCCAAGTTGTCCATTTTATTGGCATAGAGCTGCTGGTAGTAGTCTCTTATGATCCTTTGTATTTCAGTGTTGTCTGTTGTGATCTCTCCATTTTCATTTCTAATTTTGTTAATTTGGTTTTTCTCTCTTTGTTTCTTAATGAGTCTTGCTAATGGTTTGTCAATTTTGTTTATTTTTTCAAAAAACCAGCTTTTAGCTTTGTTGATTTTTGCTATGGTCTCTTTAGTTTCTTTTGCATTTATTTCTGCCCTAATTTTTAGGATTTCTTTCCTTCTGCTAACCCTGGGGTTCTTCATTTCTTCCTTCTCTAATTGCTTTAGGTGTAGAGTTAGGTTATTTATTTGGCTTTTTTCTTGTTTCTTGATGTGAGCCTGTAATGCTATGAACCTTCCCCTTAGCACTGCTTTTACAGTATCCCATAGGTTTTGGTTTGTTGTGTTTTCATTTTCATTCATTTCTATGCATATTTTGATTTCTTTTTTGATTTCTTCTATGATTTGTTGGTTATTCAGAAGTGTGTTATTCAGCCTCCATATGTTTGCATTTTTAACAATTTTTTTCCCTGTAATTGAGATGTAATTCAACACCCATTCATGACTAAAACTCTCCAGAAAGCAGGAATAGAAGGAACATACCTCAACATAATAAAAGCTATATATGACAAACCCACAGCAAGTATCACCCTCAATGGTGAAAAATTGAAAGCATTTCCCCTGAAATCAGGAACAAGACAAGGGTGCCCACTCTCACCACTACTATTCAACATAGTGTTGGAAGTTTTGGCCACAGCAATCAGAGCAGAAAAAGAAGTAAAAGGAATCCAGATAGGAAAAGAAGAAGTGAAACTCTCACTGTTTGCAGATGACATGATCCTCTACATAGAAAACCCTAAAGACTCTACCAGAAAATTACTAGAGCTAATCAATGAATATAGTAAAGTTGCAGGATATAAAATTAACACACAGAAATCCCTTGCATTCCTATATACTAACAATGAAAAACAGAAAGAGAAATTAAGGAAACAATACCATTCACCATTGCAACAAAAAGAATAAAATACTTAGGAGTATATCTACCTAAAGAAACAAAAGACCTATACATAGAAAACTATAAAACACTGATGAAAGAAATCAAAGAGGACACAAACAGATGGAGAAACATACCGTGTTCATGGATTGGAAGAATCAATATTGTCAAAATGGCTATTCTACCCAAAGCAATCTATAGATTCAATGCAATCCCTATCAAGCTACCAACGGTATTTTTCACAGAACTAGACCAAAGAATTTCACAATTTGTATGGAAATACAAAAAACCTCGAATAGCCAAAGTAATCTTGAGAAAGAAGAATGGAACTGGAGGAATCAACCTGCCTGACTTCAGACTCTACTACAAAGCCACAGTCATCAAGACAGTATGGTACTGGCACAAAGACAGAAATATAGATCAATGGAACAGAATAGAAAGCCCAGAGATAAATCCACGAACCTATGGACACCTTATCTTTGACAAAGGAGGCAAGGATATACAATGGAAAAAAGACAACCTCTTTAACAAGTGGTGCTGGGAAAACTGGTCAACCACTTGTAAAAGAATGAAACTAGAACACTTTCTAACACCATACACAAAAATAAACTCAAAATGGATTAAAGATCTAAATGTAAGACCAGAAACTATAAAACTCCTAGAGGAGAACATAGGCAAAACACTCTCCGACATAAATCACAGCAAGATCCTCTATGACCCACCTCCCAGAATATTGGAAATAAAAGCAAAACTAAACAAATGGGACCTAATGAAACTTAAAAGCTTTTGCACAACAAAGGAAACTATAAGTAAGGTGAAAAGACAGCCCTCAGATTGGGAGAAAATAATAGCAAATGAAGAAACAGACAAAGGATTAATCTCAAAAATATACAAGCAACTCCTGCAGCTCAATTCCAGAAAAATAAATGACCCAATCAAAAAATGGGCCAAAGAACTAAGCAGACATTTCTCCAAAGAAGACATACAGATGGCTAACAAACACATGAAAAGATGCTCAACATCACTCATTATCAGAGAAATGCAAATCAAAACCACAATGAGGTACCATTACACGCCAGTCAGGATGGCTGCTATCCAAAAGTCTACAAGCAATAAATGCTGGAGAGGGTGTGGAGAAAAGGGAACCCTCTTACACTGTTGGTGGGAATGCAAACTAGTACAGCCACTATGGAAAACAGTGTGGAGATTTCTTAAAAAACTGGAAATAGAACTGCCATATGACCCAGCAATCCCACTTCTGGGCATACACACTGAGGAAACCAGATCTGAAAGAGACACGTGCACCCCAATGTTCATCGCAGCACTGTTTATAATAGCCAGGACATGGAAGCAACCTAGATGCCCATCAGCAGATGAATGGATAAGGAAGCTGTGGTACATATACACCATGGAATATTACTCAGCCGTTAAAAAGAATTCATTTGAACCAGTTCTAATGAGATGGATGAAACTGGAGCCCATTATACAGAGTGAAGTAAGCCAGAAAGATAAAGAACATTACAGCATACTAACACATATATATGGAATTTAGAAAGATGGTAACGACAACCCTATATGCAAAACAGAAAAAGAGACACAGAAGTACAGAACAGACTTCTGAACTCTGTGGGAGAAGGCGAGAGTGGGATGTTGCAAAAGAACAGCATGTATATTATCTATGGTGAAACAGGTCACCAGCCCAGGTGGGATGCATGAGACAAGTGCTCGAACCTGGTGCACTGGGAAGACCCAGAGGAATCGGGTGGAGAGGGAGGGGGGAGGGGGGATCGGGATGGGGAATACGTGTAAATCTATTGCTGATTCATGTCAATGTATGACAAAACCCACTGAAAAAATAAATAAATAAATTATGAAAAAATATATATATATAAATATTTCAATAATAGAAATAAAATATTTAGATTTCAAACATTTTTGCATGACATATGATCTAATAATTGAAAGATCTAAAAAATGAAAGACAGTGTGATATTATAGTGGAAATGAGCATTAACAGCTATGATCGCTCAAAGGAAAAGGAACACTCACTTGAGGTTCTGAAAAAGTTCACACAGAGGAGGAAAATGTATGAAATAAGTGTAAAATACTTCATTGGAGAGATCGTCACATAAAATAAGTATTTCTTATTTTTTAAATAATCATAATCATAACTAGACTGAGGCCTTACTGGACAAGAATAATTTTTTTTTTTCTGTCACAGGAAATGTGAAGGATTGTAACAGTAGGCAATTCTTTTGGGAACTAAAGTCTAAAGATATAAAACTCTTTTTGAATTAAGCTGTTCTGCTGAATTTTGATCACAAATAGATTTTCACCTGTGCATTAGAATTTATTAAAGTTGTCTTTCTTCAAGGAGTGTGTGTGTGTGTGTGTGTGTGTGTATGAATGCTCGGTCATGTATAACTCTCTGTGACTCCACGAACTGTAGCCTGGCGGGCTGCAGGGTTTTCCAGGCAAGAATGCTGGAGCGGGTTGCCATTTCTTATTCCAGGGGATCTTCCTGACTCAGTGGTTGAACCTGTGTCTCTCTTTTTTTTTTTTTTTTCCATTTATTTTTATTAGATGGAGGCTAATTACTTTACAATATTGTAGTGGTTTTTGCCATACATTGACATGAATCAGCCATGGATTTACATGTGTTCCCCATCCTGATCCCCCCTCCTGCCTCCCTCTCCATCCCATCCCTCTGGGTCTTCCCAGTGCACCAGCCCTAAGCACTAGTCTCATGCATCCAACCTGGGCTGGTGATCTGTTTCACCCTTGATAGTATACTTGTTTCAATGCTATTCTCTCAGAACATCCCACCCTCGCCTTCTCCCACAGAGTCCAAAAGTCTGTTCTGTTCATCTGTGTTGCTTTTTCTGTTTTGCATATAGGGTTACCGTTACCATCTTTTTAAATTCCATATATATGCGTGAGTATACTGTATTGGTGTTTATCTTTCTGGCTTACTTCACTCTGTATAATGGGCTCCAGTTTCATCCATCTCATTAGAACTGATTCAAATGCATTCTTTTTAATGGCTGAGTAATATTCCATTGTGTGTATGTACCACAGCTTCCTTATCCATTCGTCTGCTGATGGGCATCTAGGTTGCTTCCATGTCCTGGCTATTATAAACAGTGCTGCGATGAACATTGGGGTGCACGTGTCTCTTTCAGATCTGGTTTCCTCAGTGTGTATGCCCAGGAATGAGATTGCTGGGTCATGTGGCAGTTCTATTTCCAGTTTTTTAAGAAATCTCCACACTGTTCTCCATAGTGGCTGTACTAGTTTGCATTCCCACCAACAGTGTAAGAGGGTTCCCTTTCCTCCACACCCTCTCCAGCATTTATTGCTTGTAGACTTTTGGATAGCAGCCATTCTGACTGCCGTGTAATGGTACCTCATTGTGGTTTTTATTTGCATTTCTCTAATAATGAGTGATGTTGAGCATCTTTTCATGTGTTTGTTAGCCATCTGTATGTCTTCTTTGGAGAAATGTCTGTTTAGTTCTTTGGCCCATTTTTTGATTGGGTCATTTATTTTTCTGGAATTGAGCTTCAGGCGTTGCTTGTATATTTTTGAGGTCAATCCTTTGTCTGTTGCTTCCTTTGCTACTATTTTCTCCCATCCTGAAGGCTGTCTTTTCACCTTGCTTATAGTTTCCTTTGTTGTCCAAAAGCTTTTAAGTTTCATTAGGTCCCATTTGTTTAGTTTTGCTTTTATTTCCAATATTCTGGGAGGTGGGTCATAGAGGATCCTGCTGTGATTTATGTCCCAGAGTGTTTTGCCTATGTTCTCCTCTAGTTTTATAGTTTCTGGTCTTACATTTAGATCTTTAATCCATTTTGAGTTTATTTTTGTGTATGGTGTTAGAAAGTGTTCTAGTTTCATTCTTTTACAAGTGGTTGACCAGTTTTCCCAGCACCACTTGTTAAAGAGGTTGTCTTTTTTCCACTGTATATTCTTGCCTCCTTTGTCAAAGATAAGGTGTCCATAGGTACATGGATGTGTCTCTGGGCTTTATTTCTGTCTTTGTGCCAGTACCATACTGTCTTGATGACTGTGGCTTTGTAGTAGAGCCTGAAGTCAGGCAGGTTGATTCCTCCAGTTCCATTCTTTTTTCTCAAGATTGCTTTGGCTATTCGAGGTTTTTTGTATTTCCATACAAATTGTGAAATTATTTGTTCTAGTTCTGTGAAAAATACTGTTGGTAGCTTGATTGCTACCAACAGTAGCAATCTATAGATTGCTTTGGGTAGTATAGTCATTTTCACAATATTGGTTCTTCCAATCCATGAACACGGTGTATTTCTCCATCTGTTTGTGTCTTCTTTGATTTCTTTCATCAGTGTTTTATAGTTTTCTATGTATAGGTCTTTTGTTTCTTTAGGTAGATATACTCCTAAGTATTTTATTCTTTTTGTTGCAATGGTGAATGGTATTGTTTCCTTAATTTCTCTTTCTGTTTTCTCATTGTTAGTGTATAGGAATGCAAGGGAATTCTCTGTGTTAATTTTATATCCTGCAACTTTACTATATTCACTGATTAGCTAACCTAACTCTATACCTAAAGCAACTAGAGAAGGAAGACGTGAAGAACCCCAGGGTTAATAGAAGGAAAGAAATCTTAAAAATCAGGGCAGAAATAAATGCAAAAGAAACTAAAGAGACCATAGCAAAAATCAACAAAGCCAAAAGCTGGTTTTTTGAAAAGGTAAATAAAATTGACAAACCGTTAGCCAGACTCATCAAGAAACAAAGGGAGAAGAACCAAATCAACAAAATTGGAAATGAAAATGGAGAGATCACAACAGACAACACTGAAATACAAAGGGTCATAAGAGACTACTACCAGCAGCTATATGCCAATAAAATGGACAACTTGGAAGAAATGGACAAATTCTTAGAAAAGTATAACTTTCCAAAACTGAACCAGGAAGAAATAGAAGATCTTAACAGACCCATCACAAGCACAGAAATCAAAACTGTAGTCAGAAATCTTCCAGCAAACAAAAGCCCAGGACCAGATGGCTTCACAGCTGAATTCTACCAAAAATTTAGTGTAGAGCTAACAACACCTATGTTACTCAAACTCTTCCAGAAAATTGCAGAAGGAGGCAAACTTGCAAACTCATTCTATGAGGCCACTATCACCCTAATATCAAAACCAGACAAGGATGCCACAAAAAAAGAAAACTACAGGCCAATATCATTGATGAACATAAATGCAACAATCCTTAACAAAATTCTGGCAAACAGAATCCAACAACACATTAAAAAGATCATACATCATGACCAAGTGGGCTTTATCCCAGGGATGCAAGGATTCTTTAATATCCACAAATCAATCAATGTAATACACCACATTAACAAATTGAAAGATAAAAACCATATGATTATCTCAATAGATGCAGAAAAAGCCTTTGACAAAATTCAACATCCATTTATGATAAAAATTCTCCAGAAAGCAGGAATAGAAGGAACATACCTCAACATAATAAAAGCTATATATGACAATCCCACAGCAAATGTTATCCTCAATGGTGAAAAATTGAAAATATTTCCCTTAAAGTCAGGAACAAGACAAGGGTGCTCACTTTCACCACTACTATTCAACATAGTTTTGGAAGTGTTGGCCACAGCAATCAGAGCAGAAAGAGAAATAAAAGGAATCCAGATAGGAAAAGAAGAAGTAAAACTCTCACTCTGCAGATGACATGATCCTCTACATAGAAAACCCTAATGAACCTGTGTCTCTTGAGTGTCCTATATTGGCATGTGGATTCTTTACAACTAGCACCACTAGTTTCTCCAGTAAAAATGTAACCTATAAAAATTAACCTATAAAAGTCATCACAAGGAATCAAAATAGTTCATCTAAAAGAGTTTTCTACCTCAGAAAAGATTTATGGCATTCTGCTTCCAAAGAAAAAACCTTTTTTTCCCATTTATTTTTTTAATGGAAGGATAATTGCTTTTCAGAATTTTGTTGTTTTCTGTGAAACCTCAGCATGAATTTGCCATAGGTATACATATATCCCCTCCCTTCTGAACATTCCTCCCAGCTTCCTCCCCATTCCACTGCTCTAGGTTGATACAGAGCCCCTGTTTGAGTTTCCTGAGCCATTCAGGAAAAACCTTGCCAACTGATCAAATATAAGGTATTACCTAGCCTGGGTTACATGATACAGGACAGTTTTGAAATGAAACTTTTCACATTACTGTTTAATCAACAATAAGTATCAAGAAACTCAGTAAGAAACTCATGGGAATATTTCAAACTAAAACAATAACAGATATGGCACATTTGATATTGTCTGCCTAGATATGCATATCTATATGTGGAAAAGTTTTTTGTTTTGTTTATTCAATTTTATTTTGTGTGTACTGGCTACTTCAAAAATACAAGTTAAAAATACACACTGCATGGAAATAACATGGTAACTTGTTATGATGCATTTTTTATGCAGTCACATCTAAAATATTATGTTACTTTAACTTAGGAAACAACTATTTAAATGTTATTCTTTTTTGACCTTTATAATTTAGTGCAAAGATTCCAGTGTATCTGCTATAACTTTTTCAACCAATTTTTACCAAAAGCAATACAATTTTGTCTCCTTTATGATCCAAAGTTATTGAGGTACTGATCACATTTTGAAACTCTACAAACATAACCTATTCATCATGCTGCTGCTGCTGCTAAGTCGCTTCAGTTGGCTATACACTCATGCAATAAAATTTAAATTTATACACAAATTAATTAAATTCTGTTTAGCAAAAGAAAACACCAAGTAAAACTTTGAAACTGCAGGTCTAGTGTGACAGGGAGAAAAGAAAAGGTTCATCTAAACATGTGTATCTCTGTGTGTTTACATAAAAAGCTGCTTTTGTGACACAATCCCTTCCTCAAATCTATTCTCTCCTCTCTCCGTATGTTTCCATTCTCATTTTTACAAAATCATGTTTTTATCAAAAGTTCTCTTGCCTAAAAAATGTTGTCCCATTTCTAACTTGTTTCTTCACATTTAAATCTGAGCTAAGATAGAATAAGCAGGTATGGTGATGATAACTACTAGAGTTACCTTTCACAAGACCATAGTGATTTTAAACAAGAGTAGATATTTAGGGAAATTGATTCTCAAGACAAAATTGGTTGAATTAGCAAACCAGAGATAAGTTAACTACTTCACAACTAGTAACATATATCAAAATGGAACCCCAAAGAAACTGTCTATGCAGTTCTGAATTCAACTTTTTATAAAAATAAATCAACCCATAAATTTTAATCACTATAACATGATTACCTATAGATTTGATTTTTTTCAAAAAAATTTTATTGCTACTTAGAACTGATATAACTGGAAGGGCCCTTAACTGATAATGTTGCTTGGCCACCACATGAGGTAACTGAGTCCCACAGGAATCATTTGGTTTGCTAATGTTAAGAAGCTTTTTCATGGCATAATCTGGCTTAAAATCCATGTAACCCCACCGTCAAGGCTAATGTTTTTACACTTTATCACTAAATGCAATTAAGGATACTCAATCTTTTATAATAATGATTCAAATAGCCAATGTTTTAATATAATTTATAAGTTTTGAACCAAAGTGTAAAACTGTCAGATTAATAAATTAGTATTGCTTCAAACCTCTAAATTTGTGGTATTTACCACATCAATAGGATGAATCAAATAGCCAATATTTTAATATAATTTATAAGTTTTGAACCGAAGTGTAAAACTGTCAGATTAATAAATTAGTATTGTTTCAAACCTCTAAATTTGTGGTATTTACCACATCAATAGGAAATAAAACTATCAAATTCCATTTTCAATTTAAATAGGATATCACACATTGTATATGCTTGATTCACTTGTTATGTGCTCATTTAGAAGTCATATTATGCTCATGGTTGCAGAGAAAAACTCAGTTTGACGTTTTGAAGTTTCTGTCCAGCACAAGATACTTACTTCTTCCTTCTGAAAATAACCTTAATTTTATTCAGATATCCACCTCTTCCTCATACATGTGACACAAGAGAACTCCTTTCTGTTAACTCAAGGAATACTTATTATTGGTCTAAAAGTAATTTCATTTTGATTCTAGTTACTCTATCAGTAATATGAATGTTACCCAATGGAGCTCAGGGAAATGTTCTTATGTTAAATATTCTCATGAGTCCTTAAGTAAGCTGCATGTATAAAGTTCTTCTTTTGATCATTATCATAATTTCATATGATGTCAGGAAACGCTAATATTTTGAGCATTAATTTAAGGGCAATAAGGAGATGACAAGACATAAAAAAAGATACCTGGATTTAATAATTGTGGTAATAAAAAAATAAATCCCATATTTTGCTTCACTTTTGAACTTTTTTCTTAATGTTTTGTTACTATTTAAGCCATGTTGACTTCTGATTCTTATTCCTTGCAGTCAAAGAATATAACCAGTATTGCACTGGACTTGACTATAAAAATATATGCACTGTGGTCCTGAATTCTCAATTTAGTAGATGTATAGCTTTACTTGAAAATAGTTTCACATTTTTAAGGCTTAATTAGTTTAAAAAAAATCATTTGACAATTAATTGACATACTATATGTGAGTGTATTTTGACTGCAAAGTTACACACACTGGACTAGTAACAATAATAAATCCAACAAGTAACATGTATCACTATATTTCCTTTCTTCAACAATCTGCCCCTAACCAGTTTATTTAACTTTATATTTTACTATTGGTTGAGAAAATATCTTATGAAAAAAATCCAGTCTTGTCACTGCCTGCAAATAAACCATTATCACAGTTGTTTGAATTATGCTATTTTCTTTGCATGAAACAATCTCAGATCATACTGTACCTATGTAAATATCAACTGATTCAGTTAAGAAGACACCATGAAGATACAATTGGCTACCATGACCTACCCCATATTATTCCTCTCCCAAAGGAACAAATCTCAACAGTTATACATTTGATCCCTATCATTTATTTTCTTATGGCATTGTATCTATGTTGTTAAATCATTAGATGCATTATATCAAGGCATTTTAAGAAATTGCCATTCCTTAGTCTTTTGCTTATATTGTAAAGAAATTAGCCTCCAATTAAAATAAATGGATTTATATTAAAATAAAAAATAAAGGTAAAACACTTTAAATATTGAATTTATTAATGCTGTTTGCATATTTACATTACATATGTACCTTATAATCATGTCTATGTATTCAGAGTATCACTTTTGGAAGTGTTCTCACTTTTATTATTTTTGAAATATCCATCAAAGACATAAATATTCGACTCCTTTGAATGACCATCCATTTTACATATTTTTGTTGATGTATTTTTATATAAGGCTTGCACTTTTATAAATGCTATATTTCCAACTTGATTGTGGATCCTATGAGTATAAATACAATAGACTGCATCTTTTACAAATCACATTTCCTCATTCTGCAACTTGTACAAAGATTAATTTCTGAAAACACTCATGATATGATAAAATTGAGAACTTAAAAACCTCTCTGAGGTTTTAATAAGAATTGCTATACTAAGATTGGAAGTAAATTCACAAGTCTTATAAATATGTAAAATAATTATAATGTGTAGAATGAATGAATTTTTATTGGTAATACTGAATACTGTATCTCATTTGTTAATATTATTTGCTCTATAGTTGCAATGAAATTTTCTTTCTTGTATATATTGCATGATCTAAGAAATATATTTTGTCTTAGTTCTGGATGTGCATACACATAAAAGAAATGCCTTTTTGGCTGTATGATAATTAGCTGTTGATTTTTGTAAACTGGGTGCCCACAAAGTCCTAGATACAAAATAACTTGTGTGACTCAGTTCAGTTTAGTTCAGTCGCTCAGTCATCTCTGATTCTTTGTGACCCCATGAACCGCAGCACACCAGGCCTCCCTGTCCATCACCAGCTCCCAGAGTTTACCCAAAGTCATGTCCATTGAGTCGGTGATGTCATCTAACCATCTCATCCTCTGTCGTCCCCTTCTCCTCCTGCCTTCAATCTTTCCCAACATCAGGGTCTTTTCAAATGAGTCACTCTTCGCATCAGGTGGCCAAAATATTGGAGTTTCAGTTTCAACATCAGTCCTTCCAGTGAACATTAAGGACTGATTTCCTTTAGGATGGACTGGTTGGATCTCCTTGCAGTCCAAGGGACTCTCAAGAGTCTTCTCCAACACCACAGTTCAAAAGCATCAATTCTTCGGCCCTCAACTATCTTTATAATTCAACTATCACATCCATACATGATTACTGGAAAACCATAGCGTTGACTAGATGGACCTTTGTTGGCAAAGTAATGTCTCTGCTTTTTAATATGCTGTCTAGGTTGGTCATAACTTTCCTTCCAAGGAATTAGCATCTTTTAATATCATGGCTGCAGTCACCATCTGCAGTGATTTTGGAGCCCAGAAAAATAAAGTCAGCCACTGTTTCCACTGTTTCCCCATCTATTTACCATGAAGTGATGAGACCAGGTGGCATGATCTTAGTTTTCTGAATGTTGACCTTTAAGCCAACTTTTTCACTCTCCTCTTTCACTTTCATCAAGAGGCTTTTTAGTTCCTCTTCACTTTCTGCCATAAGGGTGGTGTCATCTGCACATCTGAGGTTATTGATATTTCTCCTGGCAATCTTGATTCTAGCTTGTGCTTCATCCAGCCCAGCGTTTCTCATGATGTACTCTGCATATAAGTTAAATAAGCAGGGTGACAATATACAGCCTCGACGTGCTCCTTTTCCTATTTGGAACCAGTCTGTTGTCCCATGTCCAGTTCTAACTGTTGCTTCCTGACCTGCATACAGGTTTCTCAAGAGGCAGGTCAGGTGCTCTGGTATTCCCATCTCTTTCAGAATTTTCCACAGTTTATTGTGATCCACCCAGTCAGAGGCTTTGGCATAGTCAATAAAGCATAAATAGATATGTTTCTGAAACTCTCTTGCTTTTTCAATGATCCAGCGAATGTTGGCAATTTGATCTCTGGTTCCTCTGCCTTTTCTAAAACCAGCTTGAACATCTGAAAGTTCACAATTCACGTATTGTGAAGCCTGGCTTGGAGAATTTTGAGCATTACTTTACTAGCATGTGAGATGAGTGCAATTGTGTGGTAGTTTGAGCATTCTTTGGCATTGCCTTTCTTAGGGATTGGAATGAAAACTGACCTTTTCCAGTCTTGTGGCCACTGCAGAGTCTTCCAAATTTGCTAACATATTGAGTACAGCACTTTCACAGCATCATCCCTTAGGATTTGAAATAGCTCAACTGGAATTCCATCACCTCCACTAGCTTTGTTCATAGTGATGCTTCCTAAGGCCCACTTGACTTCACATGACTAAGAGAAGAAGATATTTCTCAGATCCTCTCACAAAAATATGAGTACTTAAATATTTTATGTCAAGCATAAGACATACATTTCATTATTTTATTCAAGTCCTACTTGCCTTCTTTCCTCCTCTCAGATAAGAATGTCCTAAGGTTCAGTATTACTTTATTTCAGCTTTACTTGTTCTGGAAGAGCAAGAATTTATTTTTACCCTATTATGTTTTTCTTTTCTTTTTCTCTGTTTTTCTCTTAATAACACATTTTTCAGTTACTGTAAAACAAAGCAAACTAAACGAAAACCCCAAAACCTACATGCACAGACAAGTGCATGTAGTCACTTGTCTGCATATATACAAGTCAAGCTTCATATATACAAATAATAATTAAGAAGAATAAGACTATATGTATTTTCAAATATTTTTTATGAAAATTTTTTTAAAATAGTATGGAGAATCAAATAGATATTTCTCAGTTGAATTTAGAGAAAGAAGTTGAAATATTATCAAGCAGTTGAGTTAGTTAAGTGGGCTTTTGAAGATACTGATTAGCAAATAGTACAGATGTCTCAGAATGATCATATCTCTATAATATTATACTCATATGTATGTAATATGACCAATGTGACATTGGCTTTTAGTAATTCAGCTTTCTAAGTGATCTATTCATGCAAATTATTTCACTTGTAAGAGAGAAAAAAATAGAGCATATTGTCATAAATATAACATTTTCTAGCTCAAAATAAAGTCACAACTATCAAAAATGAGGCAAGCTTAATATTTTAAATGAGAAGAAATAAGTTGATGTTATTTATTTCATTGCCATTGATTTTATTGTTTGTTTTAAAAAGACAAAAACATGCATCAGTAATAACAATGAGAAAACTATTGACAGATAACCAAAGTGGAATGTAGCAAGTGCATTTACAGTACTCTGAGACTTCCCTGAGTAAGGGATATTTAAGCTGGGATTTTAAGGATGACAAATAAAAGGAAATAATTGGATATTAAAGTTTTTCAGGTTTTTGAAAGTACATGGAATTTTGGAAATTATGACCTAAGCAGTGTTACATCCTGGCAGAAACAGGTTGAAATGGTTGGAATTAATTTATGTAGGAGTCCTGTGTGTTAGTCATTCAGTCATGTCTGACTCTTTTTGACCCCACGGACTATAGCTCATCAGGCTCCTCTGTCCATGGAATTCTCCAGGCAAGAATACTGAAGTGGATAGCCATTCCCTTCTTCAGGGGATTTTCCCAATCCAGGAATCAAACCCAAGTCTCTTGCATTGCAGGCAGATTCTTTACCATCTCAGCCACCAGGGAAGCCCATAGGAGTCTTGTATATACGAAATTTGGGGCTTCAAATTGCTGATTTTTTTGTTTTCATTTTTAATATTGCTACATTATTATAAGGACACACCTTTCAGAGCACTAACTCTGACAGCCTTAAGAAAAACAGAAATTTGGTGTAGTAAAGTTCTTATTTAATTGATAGGTCAAACATTCCATAAATAAGATAGTGGTTTTTAAAACTTTAAATGTGACCGAGAGTATAAAAATATTCATGTACCCACACACATATAAATAAAAAAATCCTTGCTGTATTTAATGTGAGGTGATATTTTATACTAATTCTATTTTATTAACATTTTAATAGATAATACAATTATAATCAAATAAATTGATTTAACAGCCAATTAATGACCTATAACCCACAGTTTTAAAAATATTGGCAAATGGGTGAGATTCTGAATTTAAATATACTGATAGGAGGGAAGATTTCTAAGTACAATTGACATAAGAATAGTAACATTCATTGAGTACTTATTAGTTGCCAAGTTTATTTTATAAATTAGCTATTTCAAACTTACAAAATTCCCAGCAGATAGTTGAAATTTACATCCAGTTTTACAGATATTATATTGGTTATGTGAATATGGTTACAACCTTTAAGGTTCAACTTAAATTTTATGTGTTCCATAAAGGGCTGAGTAATTCAGCCCTTTAATTTTTCCTCTGAATTTCTATATGTTTTTACTTTTAAAAGTGGACCATATCTTCTTTCTTTGTGCCCTGTAGTACCTAATACATATATGATCATAGAGTAAGTACTTTGCATTTTTAAACTAATTTCTTTCATAGTTAATATTGTGATTCCTTGTAATATTTATCCACTAGACAAAAGATTTCATGTTTTTGCATTACTGTCCAAGATTTTCATTTGCCTTTCCCAATCGCTTGAAAATAGAATCATGAAATACTTTTTGAGCATAAAATCATTTTTTGAATATAAAATTAAATCACAGTAGAATATAAATATAGATAAAATATATGATCAAGGCAAATATATTAACATGCACCCCCATATAAGACATGCTTTTCCTAACCCCAGAAAAAGATGAGCAATACTCAACCCCCATTGTACATTTTGCTTCTTTAGCAGCTTTCTTTCAGGTAAAAATCAATTTTCTTTCCTTTCCTTTCACTCTGAGATTGTTTTGCATATATAAACTCATCCAATATTTTGTAATTTGATTTATCCAGTTTTCTCTTTATCTGTTGTTATCTCTTCTTTTTGAGGGAGAGAGATCCTGGGTTTTGTGGAAATACCTCAGTATGCCTCTCTCTGAAATTAAAGTAAATACATGAATTATAAAAATGCTTTATTTTTGGTTGGTAGCATGGCATGGAGTTAAATATCAGGACATAAAGACAAAGACATCCTATGGCTCTTCTTAAGTTTAACCTTGACTATGACTACATATTTTGGTTTGAAGTACATATAGTCCTGCTCATTTAGTATAATTTCAAATAAAAATAAGATATCACTTTTAAAATACAACAGAAATGTCTTAGGTTTTTATTCTTACAGATTACTTAGCTTATGTTTCTTCCCTGAAAGAACACATAGTTAAGAAATAATCACATATTTGATTTAAGTGAAATGTACAAGAAAAGTTTAATTAGACAAAAAATAAACTATATTTGTGTTTAAAACATATACACATGAGGGAATACTGTAAGAAAGAGGTAGAGGTTACAAATATCTAAAGTCCAGATAAGATTTTTGTAGAGAGCTTATTGCAGATACAGTTGAATTCCAGTGAGCCCAGGTCCTTTTTTTTTTTTTTTTTAACCCAGGTCCTTAAATGTATAAAATTGCTTCTGACAATTAAGGTCTCCCAGACTGCCAACATCTTCAGCAAAATGCTGGCTTAGTTTCAAGGGAACTGTCTACTGAAAGTATCCTTTCTGGCGCTGCTTTTTTAATCTGTATGGGTTTTGAAGAAGGCAGTCACTTTGAATATAGGTCTAACAGTTTTAGGTTACCAAAGAGGAAATCTCAAGATAATCAATTCAAGGACTCAGAGCCCTTGTTGTTTACTGGGCACCCCAAGGAAGGTTCAGAAGATTGTGTAATTAACTACAAATCGTCCAAAGGTTTTCTCTTGAGTAATTCTGTATTGCCTTAATGCTTTTATTCACTATACTTGCTTAAAATGTATTTAGATAGAATTATATACACATTATATTTAGTATGGGTGTGAAGAATATTATTCTTTCAATTTCAACTTAACTCAAAATGGAGGATTTGTGAAGTCCATTACCAAACACACTTTATTAAAAGTTATTCCAGGGTAACATCACATGGTCAATATTATACAGAGAATAGTATGAAATGCATAAGCATTATTATTAATAGAACCATATTGGGCTTTCAAAACCTAGCATCTAGTAAGATCCTCTAAGAGTAGTTTCAGGCCCATAGCTATTTAACATATTTATTAATAATCTGGATAGAATGCTAAGATACATATGATTCAAAATTAAGAGGAGAAGAAAGTAATACACTTGAAAATTTAAGATTCAGTAAGATCTGGAGAGATTAAAAGAACAAGCAAAGGGTACTAAGCTTCACCATATGCATTAGTAAAGGGACAAGAAAACATTTTAAATTATGTTAGAGAAATTTGCATTAAGATGTTCTAGCTAAGCAATATTCAATATGATATAATTGAATTATGTACTTATGCACATTATTAAAGTGGCATTTACATACCAGTGCCAAAATGAGGGAGCTTTCCTGGTGACTCAGACAGCAAACAAAATCTGCCTGTAATGCAGGGGACCCAGGTTCAATCCCTGCACCAGGAAGATGCCCTGGAGAAGGGAATGGATACCTACTCAGTATTTTTGCCTGGAAAGGCACTATGCATTCAGATTTTAAAAAATATTAGACTCATTGCCAAAAAGAACTACAGACAAAAGGCACATTGAAAATTATTCAAGAATTGTATCTACAACCAGAGTCACAAACATAAATCATAGAGCAGAATTAAACCATACCTGGGGCACTGTTCTCTTGTTCTCTACTAAGAACATATACACAGTCTGGAAAACATATATATATAATAACCAAAGAGAAGTCATAAAATAAATCATACAGTAAAAAGTTCAATGGTGAAATGAGAATGATGAAAAAATGAGAGATTGTGATGAATAGAAAGCAGTTATTAAGAAAAAATGCCTTTAATCAATACACACAATTTTCTGAACTACTTAATGTAGGTAAAACAAAGAAATTACAATTTTTGATGTATTTTGAAATCAATAATATCTTAAATGTTTTAGACTTCAAGAAATGTTTGTGTATAGTTATTCAGATAGGTTATTTCCAGTTATTCAGATAGATTATTTCCTATTAATTCTTTGATATCTTGTGTTAGCTACTCCTTAGGTTGTTGCAGTGAACTCACTGTAGGAATTTTAATTTTGAAATTTTCTTTTAGGAATCCCCATTAATATATTTAATTTTGATTTTTTCATAATTTTTCTGCAATTGCACATGGTTTTATTTTGTCAAAGAAATTTAAGAAAGAGAATAGAAAAATCAAGGCTGGAAAATAAGGACAATTCATTATAAACTCACAGAAATAGAAGTCTACATTATTTTCACATATAAGATGATATAAACAGCGAACACGTAGACAACTTACAGAAAAAAATGAATGTTGCTGTCTAATGATGTCTAATAGAAGTGGTTCAGTTCAGTTCTGTTCAGTCGCTCAGTCGTGTCTGACTCTTTGCAACCCCATGAATCGGAGCACGCCAGGCCTCCCTGTCCATCACCAACTCCCAGAGTTTACTCAAACCCATGTCCATTGAGTCGGTGATGCCATCCAGCATTCTCACCCTCTGTCGTCCCCTTCTCCACCTGTCCCCAATCCCTCCCAGCATGAGGGTCTTTTCCAATGAGTCAGTGCTTCTCATGAGGTGGCCCAAGTATTGGAGTTTCAGCTTCAGCATCAGTCCTTCCAATGAACAGCCAGGACTGATCTCCATCAGGATGGACTGGTTGGATCTCCTTGCAGTCCAAGGGACTCTCAAGAGTCTTCTCCAACACCACAGTTCAAAAGCTTCAATTTTTCAGCGCTCAGCTTTCTTCACAGTCCAACTCTCACATCCATACATGACCACTGGAAAAACCATAGCGTTGACTAGATGGACCTTTGTTGGCAAAGTAATGTCTCTGCTTTTTAATATGCTATCTTGGTTGGTCATAACTTTCCTTCCAAGGAGTAAGCGTCTTTTAATTTCATTGCTACAATCACCATCTGCAGTGAGTTTGAAGCCCAAAAAAATAAAGTCTGACACTCTTTCCACTGTCTCCCCATCTATTTCCCATGAAGTGATGGGACCAGATGCCATGATCTTAGTTTTCTGAATGCTGAGCTTTAAGCCAACTTTTTCACTCTCCTCTTTCACTTTCATCAAGAGGCTTTTTAGTTCCTCTTCACTGGTTATGATTCACTAAATGTTAGGAATTATATAAGCATGCAATGAGAATATTCAGGGCTAATTAGGCACAGAGAATCTTAGTGGGTGATTAGAAAGTCAATCTGAGGTATAAATTATTTTAACAAGATGAAGAGGAATATAACTGAAATTAATATAAATAGAGATTTCTAGTCAATGGAAAAATTTGGTAGGTGTAGCCATATTGAGGTGTAATTACAAGATTTTACTAACCATGTTTTCCATGTTTTCTATTTACCATCTATAAAAAATGAGAAAGAATAAAATATGGTGTTTTAGTTATTTGTTGAGTTTTAAATAGCAGCTATTTTTTTAAAAGGACTGCTATAATCAGGATGACTAAAATGCTCCCCAGGTGGCTAAAGGTCTTCCCAGGCTCCTTCCCAATACAGGAGCCGCAAGAGACACAGGCTTGATCCTGAGACCAAGAAGCTCCCCCTGGAGTAAGAAATGGCAACCCACCCAGTTTTCTTGCCTGGAAAATTCCGTAGGCAGAGCAGCCTGGCAGGGCACAGTCCATAGAGTTGTGAAATACTCGGACACGACTTGGTGACTGAGCACACACACAGAACCTTTTCTTTTTTTCATAATCATGATACTCAACAACTTTTATTGTGTTGCTTAAAAAGTTTTTTAAGTTCTTTTGCACACAGTGGAATACATTGGCATGCAGAAAATGAGAGACATTTAAGATGAAACAGTTAACACAGACCTGAGAATGGCTTGGGGATTAGTGAGGAGGTTCTGTTTCATGTTAGTGATGCGTTACAGTCTCCAATTTAAGTGGGTTAGTTGTATTGAGTGATGCTTCTATAGAAAGGTTATAATAACCTGGGACAACAGGTGAAACTCAGGAATTTATCTGTAATTGAAAAATGAGGAGTAAAGGCAAGCATTTCATTTGGAAATTAACTCAATGGCTAAAACTTTAAGTGAAATATGTTTACAAAGTTACACTGGATTTATCATCTAACAATATGAATACAGCCACATAGCACTCAGGACAATTTCTGATGCTTCACATCCAATCTCCAATAAATTATCTTATGTAATAATTACAATTTTTATTAATTACTTTAAGAGCTGCAATTTTTACCTTTCCCGTGCAGAGTTTTCTAATGTGTGTTCTCTCATTCTGTGACAATTATATTTCCTTGAAACCCAATCGTTTATACTTTTTCTGTCATAATGTAACTTTTTCTCCACTTATCACTGTATTTCCTCCTTTTCTGGGTGTTTGCTAGAATTGATGCATTAATTTGCAATTTATTAAAATAACTTTTAAATTTATTCTACCTAAGCTCCTACCCACCTATTAAATTTGAGAAAAATATTATTACCAAATACAAAAATCCTGCCTGCTCCATGGTATCTGATTTCAGTTAAGTTCAGTCACTCAGACTCTTTGCAACCCCATGGACTGCAGCATGCCAGGCATTCCTGTCCATCACCACCTTCCAGAGTTTACTCAAATTCATGTCCATTGAGTCAGTGATGCCATCCAACCATCTCATGCTCTGTCTTCCCCTTCTCCTCCCGCCTTCAATATTTCCCAGCATCAAGGTCTTTTCAAATGAGTCAGTTCTTCGCATCAGGTGGCCAATGCGAAGTTTTGGAGTTTCAGCTTCAGCATCAGTCCTTCCAATGAATATCAGGACTGACTTCCTTTAGGATGGACTGTTTGGATCTCCTTGCAGGTATCTGATTTAAAAAGTTGTAATTATGCTTCTTATAATACCACTAAAATAGAACAAAATAATATGTCCTAATCTTATTAAAATCTAAGTAATTTTTTAGTGACATTTTAATTTTTAAAAACTTTTTTTTTCTGCACACATATATGTGGGGTGTTAGTTCACCCATCAAGAATCAAACCCACATCCCTTGCAGTGGAAGTGCAGAGTCTTAATTACTGGACTGCCAGAGAAGTCCCTAGTGACATTTTCTTACCTCATATTATTTGTGGCTATTATTCAACAAAACAGAACTTGGCTTTATTGCTATTTTTATTGCTTAATCAAAGAACATATCATTATATATGATATTATGCATTCTAAGAGAAAAATTTCTTTTTTTAATTTATTTATTTTAATTGGAGGATAATTACTTTACAATATTGTGGTGGTTTTTGCCATACATCAACATGAGAAAATTTCTGTTAAACTAGACATGTTCTCAGGTGGCTCAGTGGTAAAGCATCTGCCTGCCAATGCAGAAGACACAGGAGATGCCGGTTCAACCCTTGGGTCAGGAAGATCCTTGGAGAAGGGATAGCAACCCACTCCAATGTTCTTACCTGGAATGGCCCATGGACAGAGGAGCCTGGTGAACTATAGTCCATGGGATCTCAAAGAATCAGCCAGGACTGAGTGACTAAGCATGCATGCATATTTTATACATATTTTGAATTTTTAAGATTTTTTTAAATTAAGGCTCTATATAATTACATTGCTATAGCAATGATACTGGATTTTTCAAAATTCCAAATTTATAAGATACTGAATGCTAATTTTTAAAATTCCAATAGTCATGTATGGGTGTGAGAGTTGGACCATAAAGAAGGCTGAGTGCCAAAGAATTGATGCTTTTGAACTGTGGTGTTGAAGAAGACTCTTAAGAGTCCCTTGGACTGCTAGGAGATCGAACCAGTCAATCCTAAAAGAAATCAATCCTGAATATTCATTGGATGGACTAATGCTGAAGCTGAAACTCCAATCCTTTGGCCACCTGATGTGAAGAACTGACTCATTAGAAAAGACCCTGATGCTGGGAAAGATTGAAGGCAAAGGAGAAGGAGGCAGCAAAGAATGAGATGATTAGATAGCAGCATCAATGACTCAAAGGACATCATTTGAGCAAACTCCAGGAGATAGTGGAGGACAAAGGAAGCTGGTTTGTTGCAATCTATCTGGTTTGTCAGGGTTTTAGAGTATTGGATGTGACCTAACAGCTGAACTACAACAATATTAATATATTTAATTCATTTGAGTTTATTTACATATATGGTATGAGAAAGTAATCCAGTCTGATGTCTCGAATGTAGCTGTACAGTTTCCCAACACCATTTAATGAAGAACCTTTTATTTTTTCTTCATTGTATAATCTTGTCTCCTTTGTCCTAGATATGTTGTTGTTCAGTTGCTCAGTTGTGTCTTACTCTTTGTGGACCCATGGACTACCTCACACCAGGTCTCCCTATCCCTCACTATCTCCTGGAGTTTGCTCAAACTCATGTCCGTTGAGCTCTGGTTTTGTTTATGGGCTCTCTATTTTATTTCATCGATCTACATGTTTGTTTTTGTGCTGATGGTAGTGCTATTTTGATTATTATGCTTTGTAGTATACTTTGAAATCAGAGGGTATAATTCTTCCAACTTTATTCTTCCTTATCCAGATTGTTTGGGTATGTAGGATCTTTTGTGGTTCCATGCATGCACATTTTATAATGATTTCTTTCAGTTCTGTGATAAATACCTTCAGTATTTGGGAAAGGATTGCATTTAATCTATAGATTGCCAGGTTAGTATGGTCATTTCAATAATAATTTTTCCATTCTGTTAGAGTTACATGTTTTTCAATTTGTTTTTATCATCTTCAATTCTTTTCATGTAAGTCTCAGAGTTTTCCGAGTCCAAGTCTTCTACTTCCTTGCTTAGATTTATTCCTTGGTTAGATTTATTTATTTATTTATTCCTTCCTTGCTTAGATTTATTCTTTTTGATGCAATTATAAATGGGATTTTTTCTTCATTTTTCATTTTTATATTTTTATTAGTGTATGAAAAGGCAACAGAGTCTATATAGTAATTTTTTTATTTTGCAAAATTATTGAAATTGCATATGACTCAAATTATTTTTGATGGAATCTTTGGAATTTTCATGTATCAGTTCAGTTCAGTTCATTTCAGTTACTCAGTCACGTACAACTCTTTGTGACCCCATGTACTGCAGCATGCCAGGCTTCCCTGTCCATCACCAACTCCCAGAGCTTGCTCAAACTCACATCCATCAAGTCAGTGATGACATCCAGCCATCTCACACTCTGTCATGCCCTTCTCTTCCTGCTTTCAATCTTTCCCAGAATCAGGGTCTTTTCTAATGAGTTAATTCTTCGCATCAGGTAGCCAAAGGATTGGAGCTTCAGCATCAACATCAGTCCTTCCAATGAACACTCAGGACTGATTTCCTTTAGAATGGACTGGTTGGATCTCTATGCAGTCCAAGGGACTCTCAAGAGTCTTCTCCAACACCACAGTTCAAAAGCATCAATTATTCAGTGTTCAGCTTTCTTTATGATCCAACTCTCACATCCATACATGCCTACTGGAGAAACCAGAGCTTTGACTAGATGGACTTTTGTCGGCAAAGTAATGTCTCTGCTTTTTAATATGCTATCTAGGTTTGTCATATTTTTTCCTTCAAGGAGGAAGTGTCTTTTAAATTCATGGCTGCAGTCAAAGTTCACAGTGATTTTGGAGCCCAGAAAAATAAAATCTGCCACTGTTTCCACCTCATCCCCATAATTTTGCCATGAAGTGATGGGACCAAATGCCATGATCTTAGTTTTTTGAATGTTGGGTTTTAAGCCAGCTTTTTCAGTTTCCTCTTTCACCCTCGCTGAGAGACTCTTTATTTCCTCTCTGCTTTCTACTATTAAAGTGGTATCATCTGCATATCTGAGGTTGTCGATCTTGATTCCAGCTTGTGATTCATTCAGCCTGGCCTTTCACATCATGTACTCTGCACAGAAATTAAATAAACATGGTGACAATATACAGCCTTGATATACAACTTTCCAAATTATGAACCAGTCTGTTTTTCTATATCTGGTTCTAACTGTTGCTTCTTGACCCACATGCAATTTTCTCAGGAGACAGGTAAATTGGTATGATATTCCCAATCCCTTAAGAATTTTCCACATTATTGTGATCCACACAAAGTCTGTAGTATAGCCAATGAAAGAGAAATAGATTTTTGTGGAAGAATTCCTTTGCTTTTTCTATCATCCAATAGTTGTTGACAATTTGATCTCTGGTTCCTCTGCCTTTTCTGAATCTAGTTTGTACATCTGGAAGTTCTTAGTTTATATATTGTTGAAGCCTAACTTGAAGTATTTTGAACATTACCTTGCTAGCAATGAGATGAGTGCAACTGTATGGTAGTATAAACAATCTTTGGTTTTGCCTTTCTTTCAGATTGTAATGAAAACTGAACTTTTCCTGTCCTGTGGTCACTGCTGAGTTTTCCAAATTTGTTGACATATTGAGTGCAGCACTTTAATAGCATCATCTTTTAGAATTTTAAGTAGCTTAGATGGAATTCCATCACCTTCACTAGCTTTGTTCATAGTAATGCTTCCTAAGGCCCACTTGACTTCACTCTTCAAGATGTCTGGCTCTAGGTGAGTGACTATTACATTGTGGTTGTCCTAGTTATTAAGATTTTTTTGTATAGGTCTGGTGTTTATAAGGCCTTTATTATGTTGAGATAGCTTCTCTCCATGCCCTCTTGTTTGAGAGTTTTAAAGCACATGTTGATGTTAAATCACATCCATAGATTTTTCTCCATCAATTGAGGTAATGATATGATTTTTATTTTTCACTTTTTACTATCACTTATCACATTGATTGATTTACAGATGTTGAGCCATTTTGTATCATTAGAAAAAAAGTCTCATTTGGTCATGGTGTATTTTATTGTACTTTTGAATTTGGTTTGCTAATATTTTGTTGAGAATAGTTTATCTATGTTCCTTAGTTATGTCAGCCTATAACTTCCTTTATTGTGGTGTTTTTGCCTGATTTTGTTGTCAGCATGATGCCAGACTAATAGAATGAGTTTAGAAGCCTTCTTTCCTTGTGAAGTATTTGAAATACTTTGATAAAAATAGTTGTTAACTGTTCTATAAATTGTTTGGTAGAATTTATCTATGATGCCTACTGGTCCTGTGTTTTTCCCTTTGGGAACCTTTAAATTACTAAATCAGTTTTTTTTTAATAGTAATTTCTCTGTTCACATATTTTATTTCTTCTTAATTAAGTCTGAGAGATTGTACATTTCTAGAACTTTAGTCATTGTTCTAGCTTGCCCAACTTTTTTGTGTGTATAATGGTTTGCACTTTTCTTATGATCTTTTGTATTTTTATGGTGTTGTTGGTAACTTCTCTGTTTCATTTCTGATTTTATTTATTTAGGCACTCTCTCTTTTTTCTGGTTTACTCTCTGAAGGTTTATCAATTTTCTTTATCCTTTCAAAGATATAGATCTTAATTACATTGATCTTTGCTATTGTTACTTAAAAAACTTTTTTTATTTTATATTCTATTACTTTACACTCGATCTTTGTCAGTTGTTTCCTTCCACTCATTTGGGTTTTCTTCCCAAAGAAAAAATTTCTATTTTTTTTAATGTAAGGTTATTTGAACTTTTTTCTTTCTTCCAGAGTTTAACTTGTATAGCCACAAACTTCCCTCTTTGAAATGATTTTGTTATGTTCCATATATATCATTGTGTGAATCCCAAGCAGATATAGCTTTAAAATGTTAAAGCATTTGGTAAAGTGTTGCTGAGGTTTTCTGTTGCCAGTACTAAACTGCTTTTCCATTTATGAAGAATTCATGCCTTTCAAGCATTTAAAATATGACAATATTTATAAATGTTTGGTTTGGAGGAATTGTTTAAATCCTTTTTCCTAATTTCCTTTCTCTTCAGGATAGGTTCTTTCAACAAGTAATTTGTAGTAATGACTGTGTTGACTTCAATTTTGGAGTATAGTAGCTATGTTAATGCTTTGTTAATAAGTGTTAATACTATGTTAATACTTTAACCACTTGATGCAAAGAGCTGGCTCATTGGAAAAATCCCTGATGCTAGGAAAGATTGAGGGCAAGAGGAGAAGGGGATAGAGGATAGAGGATGAGATGGCTGGATAGCATTAGTGACTCAATGGACATGAGTTTGAGCAATTCCAGGAGATAGTGAAGGCCAGGGAAGCCTGATGTGCTTCATCTCAGTCCATGGGATCTCAGAGAGTTGGACATAACTTAGTGCCTTAACAATAACAACAGCTATGTTAAAGCTTATTTGGTCCTATTGAAGCCAACAGAGAATTTGCTGCTATGTTTTTCAGTGATAAATAAATTACTTACAGGAAAAAATGAAAATTATGGGCTATATATTTGATGAAATAGAAGTAAAAATCCTCAAGAAAATATTAGCAAATGTGGCTGAGTTCATAAGACTTACATGGCATAGTGAACTGAAACATAGTTAAAGGCATAAGCATGTGGACCCACCCCAAGACTCAGCAGGAAATTGAAAGTGAAAAGTGAAAGTGAAGTCACTCAGTCGTGTCCACCTCTTTGCAACCCCATGGACTGTAGCCTACCAGTCTCCTCCATCCATGGGCTTTTCCAGGCAAGAATACTGGAGTGGGTTGCCATTTCCTTCTCCAGGAGATCTTCCCCAACCAGGGATTGAATCCGGGTCTCCGCATTGCAGGCAGATGCTTAACCATCTGAGCCCCCAGGGAAGTCATAGGGAAGCTAACTGAAAAATGCCCAGGCTTTCTGTGAAAGAGGCTTGTTATCTTAAAGTGTCAGCCTGAGAGTTCTACTGAAATGCTCTCTAGGGACAAAGGCTTCCAGCACTATCTCTGTGCTCTTCAGAGCTCATCTTGCTCTATCTGAGAGGCACCATCTCTGTACTTTCCCTGTGCTGATCTCCAGGGCACTAATATCTCCTAGAGGAGGGCTTTTAGAGGAATCTAGTGCAAGTTTTTTTTACAACTGACACCTAAAGGATGCCCCTGTTTGGCCTGGCCCTGTTGGCCAAAAGGGATTGTGATCCTCTATCCTTACCAAACTGTAACATTTTGAGACAGTTCTTGACCAGATATCATCCTTAGGTTTCTGTACAGACAATAGACTGAAACATACTCCTAGTCTGTGAATCAGGCCTATATCCTTTTCCTAGAGCTTCAGTATGAAGGACAGGCTTCAGGTATAATATATAACTATATATTTACTGAGCTGCTCTCAGGGAATGGAAGATGGTCAGTGTCATTTTAGCAATCTCCTTCTACCTCATTTCATCTCACTAGTATTTCCCCAAAAGGAGGCATCTTCAATGAGCATCTCATTTTTCTTTTTACTGCTGCCTGTGGTTACCTCTAGATTATCTGGCTCTGGTGACCAGTGTGGCCTGTGTTCGTGTAGCCCAAGAAATTGTGACAGAGAGAGTTCTTAGTTGGCTACCATCCCCAAGGCACAAAAAGAGGTAATGTACTCTTTCTCTGAAAGAGGTTTATTAGCTTGTTTTCATATCTGAAGTCCGAGGGGAAGGCGTTTATTGAAGCACACAACCACTATCCACTATAACCCTATCTAGAGACCCTATATGTCAGGCACAATATTAACATTATTCCTCTACTGCGATGAGAGTTCCACTATCTCCAAGAGGGAAGTATGTGCATATATCTAGTGCCCAGATTTTTACATCTTATGCCCTGATGTAGCTTATGGGGCTGCATCCTAAGAAATGTCCTTTATATAATTGGCTCTGGTGGCCAGTGGAGCTTGTATCCCTAGGTCCCATGGAATTATAAAAATGCAGAAATTGATTTTGACTGACAACAACCCACAGGGAACAGCACAAACAGCAGATGGAAACATACCCCAATCCTTTTCTGAAAGAGGCCTATTTTATTTTTCTATCACTTTGGCCTTAAGGGAAGTTATCAGGTTTGGCAGACATCTAGAGGTCTACTGAAGGCTTGCAGGCTGGTAAACACCATTTTTGTGGTCTCCCTCTGACTCATTCCAGGTTGCTGGTATCTCCCAGGGAAAAAATTTGAGCAATCATTTGGCATTCCAAGCACTGCAGATATTTTTCAGGGAACAAGCCTATAGCATCTGATTCTAGGAGGCTGTGGGACTTAGCTTTATGGCTCCACAGTACTGTATATGTTTACATATTTTAAGAATTGCTGGCTGATTGGATGCTGTCATCCAATCAGCCTGAATCTAGGTCTTGACCGAGATTCTCCCCTTTTGTACACTGAGAGGTCTTGGTATACCCTCAAAAACTGGAAGCCACTAAAAATAAAAGAATCTGCTTTGCCAATAACAAAATATTGGGAAAAAAGCTAAGAGCAGGTTCATCTCACACATTATGTCATCTCTAAAGACTGAGAGGTGACTACATTATATTAACATATGTATCCAACAGAGAGAATTTAAAAAAAAAAAAAAATAAGAAAAAGGGGAATGGATTTCCCCCAAACAAGGATAAAATCTCAAAAGAATTCCTCTATGAAATGAAAATAAGTGATTTACCTGATAGTCAAAATTAATGGTCATAAAAATGACTGACAATCTTGGAAGAAGATATAAACATCAGCAAAGAGAAAGAAACATAAGAAATTTACAAAAAGGAAATCACATAGTTCAACAATACAAAAAATGAACTGAAAAGTACACTAGACATATTCAACAGAAGATTAAACAGAGAAAAGTTCTGTGAAATCAAAGACAAAGCAGCGAAAACCCCAAAATAAATAAATAAAAAGGGAAGATCCTTTAAAGAACTTATGGGACAACAGTAAGCAGATCAAAATTTGCATTATAGAAGTCCTAGAAGAAGAGGGAGAGAAAGTAGCAAAATAATTGCATTTTTATGTAATGGCTAAAAACTTCTCTAATCAGGCTGTGAAAATTGAAATCCTGTTCCAGATTCTCATGGACATCCAAACAAGAGAAACACAAAGAAATTCACGCTAAGACACATTTTTTACTAAAATGTTATGAAGTTAAAGACAAGAAAGGCATATTTAAAGCAGCAAGAGAAAAAACATATTAGACACACACAAAATCCCCATATGACTATCAGTAGATTATTTAGCAGTTATTTTGCAGCCATAAGGGAGTGTCATTTATATTCAAAGTGCTGAAAGAAAATTACAATTACAAATTACATATTTTACCCAGAAAAAATGTTATTCAGAATTGAAATAGGGATAAAGATTTTCCAGAATGAAAGAATGCTAATTTTTAATAGAAAAACATATGAAAAAATTTTCCTGTTAAAGGTGAATATGTAATATTCAGAAAAATCTAATGTAAAAGTGGTGATAATCACTTATAAAGCTAATATTTTAAAAAGTAGCAAAAATAGGTACAAAAACAACAATCACTTAAGGGATTCACAAGACAAAAACATTTAATGTGTACAATCAAAACCACAAAATCAGGATTGAAATAAAAATAAAGAACTTACAATGCATTCAAGCTGAGGTTATCAAATTTAAAAGACTGTTTTGAATATAAGTTGTTGGATGTAAGCCTCACAGTAACAGATAATAAAAACCTTTTGTAGATTTTTTTTTTTTAAAGAGAAAGAAATCTAAGCATACTACTAGGGAAGAACATCAAATCACAAAGGAGAACAAAAAAGGAAGAAGGAAAAAGGAACTATAAAACAAACAGAAAACAAATTACAAAATGGCAATAAATACACAATGACCAATAACTACTTTAAATGTAAACAGAATAAATTCTCCAGCCAAAAACATACAGTGACAAAATGAATTATTAAAAACAAAGAAACGTGACCCAACCATGTGCTGCCTACAAGAAACTCATTTCAGATATAAAGACACACAGACTGAAAATGGAGACGTGAAAAGTGATATTTTATACAAATGAAACTGAAAGAATGTGGGTCTTGCTGTACCTCTATCAGACAAAAATAGATTTTAAAACAAAAACTCCAATAAAAGACAAATAAGGGTATTACATCATGATTAAGGGCTCAATCCATCAAAGCAATATATACGATTTGTAAATGTTTATGTACCCATTTAGGAGCATCTAAATACATAAAGCAAATATTAACAGACCTAAAAAATATATAGCAACATAATAATAGTAGAAAAATTTAATACCCTATTTTCCAATGGATAGATCATCCAGATAATCAATAGGGAAACATCAGCCTTAAATAAAACATTAGACTAAATTTACTTAGCAGACATATACTGAATATTCTAACCAAATGCAGCAGAATTCACATTCTACTAAAGAACACATAAAACATTCTCCAGGATGTCATTAAACAGGTCTTAAATGTGGTCATATTAAATATGTTAAACATCCTTTTCAATCACTAGTTATTGTTGTTGCTCTGTTGTGTCTGACTCCCTGTGAACCTATGGACTGTAGCACTCCAGGCCTCCCTGTCCATCACTGCTGGAGCTTGCTCAAACTCACGCCCATTGAGTTGACGCCATCCAACCACTTCATCCTCTGTTGCCCCCTTCTCATCCTGCCCTCAACCTTTCCCAGCATCAGGGTTTTTTCAAATGAGTCCACTCTTCTCATCAGGTGGCCAAAGTACTGGAGCTTCAGCATCAGAACTTCCAATGAATATTTAGGGCTGATTTCCGTTAAGATTTATTGGTTCTATCTCCTTGCTGTCCAAAGAACTATCAAGAATCTTCTCTGATACCACAAATTATTTTAAAAAAAAGGAAAATTCACAAATATGTGGCTTTTAAGCAACATGCTACTGAACAACAAACAGGTCAAAGAACAATTCAAAAGTCAAGTCAAAAAACACTCTGCAACAAGTGAAAATAAAATACAACTGCCAAAACTTATGGGATATAGCAAAAGCAGTCTTATGAAAGTTCATAGCAATAAATGCCTACATAAAGAAAAAAGAAAAGTCTCAAATAAACAACCTAACTCTACATCTCAAATAACAAAAATAGAAAAGCAAAAATGTTAGTCACTCAGTCATATCTGATTCCTTACGAGTAACAAGTAACAAAAAAAGAAAAGCAAACAAAGTCCAGAATTAGTAGAAGGAAAAAAATAAATATTATATAAGAAATTAATAAAATTGTGACTAAAAAAATTTTTAAAAATCAATAAAACTAAGAACTAGCTTTTGAAAAGATAAAATTGAAAAATTTTTAGCTAAACTCACAAAGAATAAAGCTGAGAACACAAAATCATAAATTAAAAGGGAGACATAATATTGACATCACAGAAATGCAAAGGATCATAAGATACTACTATGAACAATTATACATCAACAGATTGGACCATCTAGAAGAAATTGATTAATTCAAGGATATCATGAAGAACTAGACAAACAGAACAAACAAATCACTAATACTGTTATTAAATCAGTCATCAAAAAAATCACAGCAGGGCTACTCTGGTGGTCCACTGGTTAAGAATCCGCTTGCCAATGTAGGGGACACAGGTTTGATGCCTGCTCTGGGAAGATCCCACATGTCTTGGAACAACTAAGCCCTTTAGCCACAACTACTGAGTAAATGCTCTATAGTCTGCAAGCCACAACTACTGAGCCCATGTAACGCAACTCCTAAAACTCAAGTGCTCTAGAGCCCATGCTCCACAGAAAGAAAAGTCACTGCAATGAAAAACCAGTGAACTACCACAAAGAGTAGCCCTAGGTCACCACAACTAGAGAAAGCTGGTGTGCAGCAAGAAAAACCCACATGCAGCAATGAAGATACCAGCACAACCAAATAAATAAATATCTTAAAATCCCAACAACAACAAAAAATGCCAATACCAGATGGCTTCACTAGTGAATTCTACCAAACATTTAAAGAAGAATTAATACTAATCTTTCTCAAATTCTTCCCCCAAAAAATGAAGAAAAAGGAATACTTCCAAAGTCATTTATGAGGTCAGCATTACCCTGACATGAGCCAAGGACATTTCAAGAAAAGAAAATTATATATCAATATATCTGATGAATTTAGATGCAAACATCCTCACAACAAAATATTAGAAAGCTTATTTCAAAAATACATTAAAAGAATCATACATAATATTTAAATCCAGAAATACAAAGATGTTTGCAGATCCACACATCAAACAATAGGATACATCATGTTAACCAAATGAAAAATAAAAATTATAATTATTTCTCAATATATATAGAAAAATCATTTGAGAAATCTCAATATCCAGTCATGAAAAATTCTCAACAGTGGATATGAAAGTGAAAGTGAAATTCGCTTAGTCATGTCCGACTCTGTGACCCCGTGGACTGTCCAAGGAATTCTCCAGGCCAGAATACTGGAGTGAGTAGCCTTTGCCTTCTCCAGGGGATCTTCCCAACCCAGGGATCGAACCCACGTCTCCCACATTGTAGGCAGATTCTTTACCAGCTGAGCTATCAAGGAAGCCTAACAGTGGGTATAGGGGGAACATACTTTAACTTAATAAAAGCCATAATAAAGGACAAGCCCACAGCTAACATCATAATCAAGGGTAAAAGTTGAAAGTTTTTCTTCACTGATCAGGAACAATGATTCCTATTCTAACCATCTTTAATTAACTTGCTATTGGAAGTCCTAGCCAGATAAATTAAGCATGAAAAATAAATAAAAGGCATCCTAATTAGTAAAGAAGTAAAGCTATCATTATTTGCAGATGACAAGATATTATGTATACAAAGCCCTAAGGACTTCAGCAAGAAAACTGTCAGAACTACTACACAAATTCAGTAAAGGTGTAGGATACAAAAATCAATATTAAAAAAATCTGTTGAATTTCTATGCTAATTTCTATAAAATATAAGAAAAATAAAATAATCCTATTTTAAATTGCATCAAAAAGAATGAAGTATCTATAAATAAATTTAGCCAACTAAGTAAAGCTCTGTGTAAAGAAACTAGAAGACATTGATGAAGAAGATATAACTAAATAGAAAGATAGTCCATGATCATGAATTATAAAAATTAAACCATTAAAATATAATACATAACATCCAAGATAATCTACTGATTCAGTGCAGTTCTTATCAACATTTTAGTGGCATTTTTCACAAAAATAGAACAAACAATTCTAAAAAATTTTTGGAACCATTAAAGACCACAAATAGTCATAGAAATATTGAGAAAGAAAAGCTAAGCTGAAGGCATCAGACTCACTTATCAAACCATATTACAAAGGGTATGATAATCAGAACAATATATAATGGGAATAACAAAGACACATTGTTCAACTGTTCACTAAAATGGAATCAAGAGCTTAGAAACAACAGCAAATTAAATTAACAAGAGAGTCAAGAACATACAATGGAGAAAGGACAGTCTCTTCAATAATGGAAAAATTGGGCAGCCATTATGCAAAAAGAGTAACACTGGACAGTGTCTTATACCTTACGTAAAAATTATCTCAGAGTGGATTAAAAACTTAATGTGTGACCTGAAACCACCCAACTCCCAGAAGAAAACATAGGGAGTAAGATCCTTAACATTGGTTTTGATAATTTTTATTGTTGTTTCTGCTGTTGTTTTGACAGTAAAAGCAAAAGGAACAGAAGAAAAAAATAACAGGAAAAACTAACATGGAACTAAAAAGCTTGCGCAAAAGTAAACCATCAACAATATGAAAGGGAGTCCTACTGAATGGGAAAAGTGCTTGCAAATAATATATCTGATCAGGGTTAAAATAAAAATAGATAAAGAACTCAAACAATTCAAAACAATAATCCAATTTAAAATTTGGGAGCAGATTAAATAGACATTTTTCCAAAGAATGCATACAAATGTCCAAGAGATATATTAAAAGATGCTTAACATTACTAAATATCAGGGAAATCCAAATAAATTCTACAATGAGATATCATCTCACATCTGTTAAAATGGTTACTATCAAAATAACAAGGAATAACAAGTGCTGGTGAGGATGTGTAGGAAAAGGAAC
The DNA here is from genome assembly GCF_019320065.1 of Cervus canadensis. Taxonomy (NCBI): domain Eukaryota; kingdom Metazoa; phylum Chordata; class Mammalia; order Artiodactyla; family Cervidae; genus Cervus; species Cervus canadensis. The sequence continues at coordinate 59,278,741 of NC_057394.1, forward strand.
TCGAGTACTTTCTGGTGCTAATGTGAATTGGTGCAGCCAGTACTGAAAACTATATGGAGCTTTCTCAAAGAATTTAGACTAGCACTATCATATGATCCAGCAATTCCATTTCTAGGTAACCATCTTCAGAAAATGAAAATAACTAAAATGCATGCATCTCATGCTCATTGCAGCATTATTACAATACCCAAGATGTGGAAATGAACTAAGTATTAATTGATGGATGAATGAATACAGAAAATGTGGCACATATATATACAATGAACTAATATTTAGCCATAACAAAGACAAATGTTGCTATTTCTGACAACATATATGGCCAATGTGGGCATTATTCTATGTGAAGACAGAGAAGGACAAATACCATATGACTTCTCACTTTTATGTGTAATCTATTTTAAAAAAAAACTCATACAGAGAACAAATACATGATTACCAGAGGTGGGGGTTGGGAATTGGGCTTATCATGTCATGTGTTTGTAATTGGCTATTTCATTTTTATTTTCCAATTTTTTTCTTAAAAATAAAAATATAGCCTCATTAAAGAAAAGTGATATAATTACAAAAGTTACTTAGATTAACTACAAAGTGCAAGAAGTCAAAGAAAGCAAAGATTTTATTTTTTTAAACTAAGAATATTATTTCAGGGATGATCACTTTTGAAACCACATCATATGCGGGAAGAAACAGTTATCAGAATAGGCTTTAAAATCCAGCACTAGTTACTGAAATGTTATACACTTATATAAAATTTATATATGAATATTTTATGATCATATATGAATATTTATCAAATTATTGGTTTTTTTCAAGTCAGTCACATTTCTAGTATATAAAATTAAAGTAAATGAGAATATATCTATCTATTATAATGTGTGTGCTGTGTATGCTCAGGCACTCAATTGTCTCTGACTTTTTGTGACTCTATGGACTATAGTCCACCAGACTCTGTCCATGGAATTCTCTAGGCAAGAATACTGGAGTTGGTTGCCATTTCCTTCTTCAGGGGCTCTTCCTGACTCAAGGATTGAACTCATGTCTTTTGCATCTCTTGCATTGGCAAGCAGAATCTTTACCACTGTGCCACCTTGCATGTATGCATTATATAGCTTGATGATACATCTGTCTGCCCCCTCATCTCTCAATGCCATTATCTATTTTAAGAAAAGGAGAAATCTAAGAATATGTTCTTCTAATGTTTAATAGTGTATTAGTCTCTAGAGCTATCATGACAAAATAACACACACTAAGGACTTAAACAACAGAAATTTGTTTTCTCACAGTTCTGGAAGCTTGAAGTTAAATATGAAGGTGCCATAAAGGTTGATTTCTGCTGAGGCCTCCCTTCCTGGTCTACAGATGCTCATTTACTTACTGTATTCTCAAATGACCCTACTTTGTGCACACTCAGAAAGCAAGCGTTCTCTGGTATCTGTTCCTATTCTTATAATGAATTATATATTCATGTATAACAAGTTAACAAATAAATAGTAATAATTTTATTTAGATTTATAAGTATGCTTCCATTTTTATTATGTATTTAATAAATAACTTGATGCTTCATAGCTCAATCTGGAAAGCTGTCTTGCTCTGTTTCCTTTTAAAACTTATTTAAGGCCCAATATGATTCCTGGTTGATATGGATTGATTGTGTATCCCCAAAATATGTTTGTTAAAGCCCTAATTCCCACTGTAACTGTATATGGAGCTAGAACCTTTAAGATGGTGATTATTATGAGATCATAAATCATGACAACAGTCAACATGAAAATCAACATGAAAGCATTGAAAATATGTTTGGAAAGAGATGAATACAATTTATTCTCATGAGACAGGGCAAATCATAACATTCCCAAATTATATGCTCATGCATAACAAGTTAACAAATAGGCTTTTAGCCTTCTTTATGGTCTAATTCTCACATCCGTACATGACTACTGGAAAAACTATAGTTTTGACTATACAGACCTTTATTGGCAAAGTAATATCTCTGCTTTTTAATATGCTGTTTGGGTTTGTTATAGCATTTTTTCCAAGGAGCAAGTGTCTTTTAATTTTGTGGTTGCAGTCACCATCTGCAGTGATTTTGGAGCCCAAGAAAATAAAGTCTGTCACTGTTTCCATTTTTCCCCCTTCTATTTGCCATGAAGTGAATGGACCAGAAAGAAGGGTATACAGATAATATATGTGAAATAATTGGAATATAAATTATATAAATTTGATCTACAGTTTTTGTGGAGAGATTGTCCTTCAACTAAATGTAAAACTATTGAATCTTCGCAAACAGAGGTAGAAGATGGATTCAGGTTAAATATATTAAACATTTTATTTAACTAGAGATGAAGGTATTTGTGTCTCATTGCTTTTATTTTCTTAATGACATGAGTTAAAACCATCAGTAAAGAGTGGAAGGATAGCAGATTTGAAAAAAGAGGAAAAGATAGAATACGAGTTGTACAGAGTGAGAGAGTGATTTTTATTAAGTTCTTGAATGAGGTTAGCAGCCATGAATCTATAGTGAAACTCTCATTCTAGGATGTGGGATTTTTTCCAAGAATAATCCATTGTAGTAATAAAACAGAATATCAGGTCAGTTTGTTTCTTTTCCTCAGTTCTTGACTCATCCCAACAAAAATTTGGAGTGATGAACTAAAGGGTGTAGAACAACAGACAATTTACAGCTTAATTCAGCTTAAGTAGACAGATCTTTTATTAAACACACACTCCCAGGACATGGGAGCAGGACTCCCAAAAGGAGTCCTCCTCATCGTTCCTCTTGAGCCTTCTTGACTTCCCCCTTTAATACTTCCAGTCTTCTCCTTTTAGTTATTCCCTCTGCAAAGTAGGGCTTATACCCACCACCAATCAATGAAAGGGAATGCAAATGGGCACACTCTCAAGGCTGATTGACAATTGCAAATGATATAACAGCAGGCTGTGTTGTTTATATCTTCCCATAATTTAGTCTGTTATAATTAGATGTAGAATACTCAGGAATCCTAACTGTCTAAGGTTATTTAGAGAAGCCCCTGTACTTATTTTGTGTCCATCCTGTGCCTAGGGCACCTCTGCAGTTGAAAAGTCTCAGAGGTTATTTTGTAGCATATCTACGAGCCTCTCTTGGGTGTGTCTAGTATGGAATTTAGAGATCAACTTGCATCCCTTTCAGCCAGGCCACCCCTCCTTGCTCATGCCTAACTTCAGACCTGACAGAGAAGACCATGTTTGAGTTTGTCCATGGTTGCTGCTGCTGCTGCTGCTGCTAAGTCGCTTCAGTCCTGCCCGACTCCGTGGGACCCCATAGACAGCAGCACACCAGGCTCCCCAGTCCCTGGGATTCTCCAGGCAAGAACACTGGAGTGGGTTGCCATTTTCTTCTCCAATGCACGAAAGTGAAAAGTGAAAGTGAAGTCGCTCAGTCCATGGTTAGGGTGCTAGAAAAACATATCTGGAGGAGAAAGAGATAAGAGAAGCAACAAGAAGAAAGAATACCCCTCGTCCAAGAAGATACCCCTCGTCCAAGGTAAGGAGCAGCAGCTGCACTTTGCTAGAGCAGCCATGAAGAGATACCCCCATCCAAGGTAAGAGAAACCCAAGTAAGACAGTAGGTGTTGCGAGAGGGCATCAGAGGGCAGACACACTAAAACCATAATCACAGAAAACTAGCCAATCTGATCACAGGACCGCAGTCTTGTCTAACTCAATGAAACTAAACCATGCCGTGTGGGGCCACCCAAGATGGTCGGGTCATGGTGGAGAGGTCTGACAGAATGTGGTCCACTGGAGAAGGGAATGGCAAACGATTTCAGTATTCTTGCCTTGAGAACCCCATGAACAGTATGAGAAGGCAAAATGATAGGATACTGAAAGAAGAGCTCCCGAGGTCGGTAGGTGCCCGATATCAGTGGAGAAATAACTCCAGAAAGAATGAAGGGATGCAGCCAAAGCAAAACGAATACCCAGTTGTGTATAAGACTGGTGATAGAAGCAGGGTGCGATGCTGTAAAGAGCAATATTGCATAGGTTCCTGGAATGTTAGGTCCATGAATCAAGGCAAATTGGAAGTGGTCAAACAGGAGATGGCAAGAGTGAATGTCGACGTTCTAGGAATCAGCAAACTAAAATGGACTGGAATGGGTGAATTTAACTCAGATGACCATTATATCTACTACTGTGGGCAGGAATCCCTTAGAAGAAATGGAATAGCCATCATAGTCAACAAAAGAGTCTGAAATGCAGTACTTGGATGTAATCTCAAAAACAACAGAATGATCTCTTTTCCTTTCCAAGGTAAACCATTCAATATCACGGTAATCCAAGCTTATGCCCCAACCAGTAATGCTGAAGAAGCTGAAGTTGAACGGTTCTATGAAGACCTACAAGACCTTTTAGAACTAACACCCAAAAAAAGATGTCCTTTTCATTATAGGGGACTGGAATGTAAAAGTAGGAAGTCAAGAAACACCTGGAGTAACAGGCAAATTTGGCGTTGGAGTATGGAATGAAGCAGCGAAAAGGCTAATAGAGTTTTGCCAAGAAAATGCACCGGTCATAGCAAACACCCTCTTCCAACAACACAAGAGAAGACTCTACACATGGACATCACCAGATGGTCAACACTGAAATCAGATTGATTATATTCTTTGCAGCCAAAGATGGAGAAGCTCTATACAGTCAGCAAAAACAAGACTGGGAGCTGACTGTGGCTCAGATAATGAACTCCTTATTGGCAAATTCAGACTTAAACTGAAGAAAGTAGGGATAACCACTAGACCATTCAGGTATGACCTAAATCAAATCCCTTATGACTATACAGTGGAAGTGAGAAATAGATTTAAGGAACTAGATCTCACAGACAGAGAGCCTGACGGACTATGGACAGAGGTTCGTGACATTGTACAGGAGACAGGGATCAAGACCATCTCCATGGAAAAGAAAAGCAGAAAGGCAAAATAGTTGTCTGAGGAGGCCTTACAAATAGCTATGAAATGAAGAGAAGTGAAAAGCAAAGGAAAAAAGGAAAGATATTCCCATTTGAATGCAGAGTCCCAAAGAATAGCCAGGAGAGATGAGAAAGCCTTCCTCAGCGATCAATGCAAAGAAATAGAGGAAAACAACAGAATGGGAAAGACTAGATATCTCTTCAAGAAAATAGAAATTAGAAATACCAAGGGAACATTTCATGCAAAAAAATGGGCTCAATAAAGGACGGAAATGGTATGGACCTAACAGAAGCAGAAGATACCAAGAAGAGGTGGCAAAAATACACATAAGAACTGTACAAAAAAGATCTTCATGAGCCAGATAATCATAATGGTGTGATCACTCACCTAGAGCCAGACATCCTGGAATGTGAAGTCAAGTGGGCCTCAGAAAGCATCACTATGAACAAAGCTAGTGGATGTGATGGAATTCCAGTTGAGCTATTTCAAGTTCTGAAAGATGATGCTGTGAAAGTGCTGTACTCAATATGCCAGCAAATTTGGAAAACTCAGCAGTGGCCACAGGACTGGAAAAGGTCAGTTTTCATTCCAATCCCAAAGAAAGGCAATGCCAAAGAATGCTCAAACTACTGCACAGTTGCACTCATCTCACAAGCTAGTAAAGTAATGCTCAAAATTCTCCAAGCCAGGCTTCAGCAGTATGTGAACCAAGAACTTCCAGATGTTCAAGCTGGTTTTAGAAAAGGCAGAGGAACCAGAGATCAAATTGCCAATATCTGCTGGATTATTGAAAAAGCAAGAGAGTTCCAGAAAAACATCTATTTCTGCTTTATTGACTATGCCAAAGCCTTCGACTGTGTGGATCACAATAAATGTGGAAAATTCTGAAAGAGATGGGCATACCAGACCACCTGGCCTGCCTCGTGAGAAACCTATATGCAGGTCAGGAAGCAACAGTTAGAATGGGACATGGAAACAACAAACTGGTTCCAAATAGGAAAGGAGTATGTCAAGGCTGTATATTGTCACCCTGCTTATTTAACTTATATGCAGAGTACATCATGAGAAATGCTGGGCTGGAAGAAGCACAAGCTGGAATCAAGATTGCCAGGAGAAATATCAATAACCTCAGATATGCAGATGACACCACCCTTATGGCAGAAAGTGAAGAGGAACTAAAAAGCCTCTTGATGAAAGTGAAAGAGGAGAGTGAAAAAATTGGCTTAAAGCTTAACATTCAAAAAACTAAGATCATGGCATCTCGTCCCATCACCTCATGGGAAATAGATGGGGAGACAGTGGAAACAGTGTCAGACTTCATTTTTCTGCGCTCCAAAATCACTGCAGATGGTGACTGCAGACATGATATTAAAAGATGCTTACTCCTTGGAAGGAAAGTTATGACCAACCTAGATAGCATATTAAAAAGCAGAAACATTACTTTGCCAACAAAGGTCCATCTAGTCAAGGCTACGGTTTTTCCAGTGGTCATGTATGGATGTGAGAGTTGGACTGTGAAGAAAGCTGAGTGCCAAAAAATTGATGCTTTTGAACTGTGGTGTTGGAGAAGACTCTTGAGAGTCCCTTGGACTGCAAGGAGATCCAACCAGTCCATCCTGAAGGAGATCAGTCCTGGGTGTTCATTGGAAGGACTGATGCTGAAGCTGAAACTCCAATACTTTGGCCACCTCATGCGAAGAGTTGAGTCATTGGAAAAGACCCTGATGCTGGAGGGATTGGGGGCAGGAGGAGAAGGGGACGACAGAGGATGAGATGGCTGGATGGCATCACTGACTCGATGGGCATGAGTTTGAGTAAACTCCAGGAGTTGGTGAAGGACAGGGAGGCCTGGCGTGCTGCGATTCATGGGGTCGCAAAGAGTCAGACATGACTGAGCGACTGAACAGAACTGAACTGAACCGAAGGGACTTGTGGGACAATATTGAGGCAACCAGAATTTGCATTACAGGAATCCCAGAAAAAGAATAGATAGAGGAAGTGGTAGAAAACGTATTTGAAGAAATAATGGTGGAAAACTTCCCTAAACAGGTGCAAGAAACAGGTAGATCTAGGAAGTCCACAAAGTTCCAAAAAAGATGAAGCCAAAAAGACGAATTAGAACCCAAAAAGAGCAATTATAATGAAAATGTCAAAAGTTAAAAAAAAAGAAGAAGAAAAGCAGAAAGATCTCACTGGTACAGCTAAATTTATACCAAAAATCAAAATAATCTAACATTGTGAAGTCTTATAAAGTTAGTATGAAGGTTAAAGACAACAGTAGTGAAGACAGGTATAGCTACAGTAATTATAAGGGATGTGCAGTGCTGTGCCAAGTTGCTTCAGTCGTGTCTGATTCGTTGAGATGTTATGGACTGTAGCCAGCCAGGTTCCTCTCTCCATGGGATTCTCCAGGCAAGAATACTGAGCTGGGTTGCCATGACTTCCTCCAGGGAATCTTCCCAACCCAGGGACCGAACTAACATCTCTTTACCTCCCCTGCATTGGGAGGCATGTTCTTTATCTCTAGCACAACCTGGGAAGTCCTAATTAGTTAAGGGATACACGAGATAAAAATATGGAATATGAGCCATCAAAACCATAAAACATGCAGAAGGGAATAAAAATGAAGATATTTAGAACTTATTCAAATTTAAATTGTAATCAACTTAAACTGTTATAAACGAAAGTTGTTTTATGTAAGTCTCGTGGTAACCACAAAGAAAAACCTATAGTAGGTACACAAAAAGCAAAGGGAAGGTTAGAAGAACAAGATGGTGTAGGAGTAGGTGGACATGGAGTACATCTCTCTCTCCAAGGATACATCAGGAATACACCTTCAGTCACAGAAGTGCATATAGAACACCAGCTGAGGGCAGAGAGGAGTACCTGACCAGTGGAAAACAATATATAGAACCAGGCAAAACTCAGTAGAACAAAGGAACTAGGGGGAAAAACAGGAGTGTTAGTAGGACTGGAAGAACCTAGTAGAGGACCCCTGCCCTCAGAGGGTGGGGGAACGGAAGCAGGGGTCTGATCACCACATCGGAGCAATTGTCTGAGTCACAGGAGGAGCATTTAAGGCGAAGAGTGAAAGAGCTGATCTGTGGCAGCCTAAATGGAATGAGAATCAGGCAGTCCTTAGTACAGTCATACATACCCCGAACAGGGATGCAGGTCTTCTAGAAGGTGCAGCAGTTGGGAGCTGGAGTTTAGGGATTGTGGAGAAATCCCAGGGTGAGGGCTGCTATTGACTGCAGAGAGATAGATCAAGGGGATGTGAGTGAGGAGACTGTGGTGGGAAATGCCTGTGGAGGAAAGCTAGGCAGCCTAGGAAGCAAGGCAATACTGCTGAGTCGTGTGTAGGAGGTGGAGCCGTTACAATAACCTCTCTGTCCCCACAGCCAGCATCGGCAGCTGGACAATAGAGAGGCTGGCCCATCAAATGCCTGACAAACTGAACTACAGAGTAGGACCCCACCCAGGGTGCCCCTTTAAGTGCCTGATGTGCCAATACACATTAGGACCCCAGCCAGGGGGCTCTTCTATGTGTCTCATATGCCAAACAACAGAGAAGGACGTGAGACAAGGGAGCTCTAAATGCCTGAATGGGCAGAGCTACAAAGAAAGACTAGCCAAAGAGGCCTTCTGATCACCAGCTACTAGAGGCTAAAAAAGACTCTGATAGGGCCATAACTCCTGCAATGGAGACAATCCATGTACCTGCACACTTGGCACCACCAGGGGCCCTGCAAGCCAAGTAGCTGCACCACCTTCACACTCAGCCCTCACTGGGGCAGAGCTGCCACAGGATAGAAACAACTTGCGTCTGTTGGGGGAATTTGTAATTTCCTCAGTTCTGTCTCACTGCAGCAAAATTTGAAGCAACGGACGGATCAGTGTTACTGCCCAGGTTTATTTGGCAAGCAAAGAAAAATATATGCTTGAGGCGTGAGGGCAGGCCAACCCAAAAGAAGCGTAGAGAAGCCCAAAGTTCAATTTTGGCTCCTCTTTTTATGTGCTTTTCTCCTCCCTCTGAGCCTGCCCTAGCCAGGAGCGCTGTTTGTTTCACCAGAGGTTCTCACTCCAGTCCTCAGACCTTCCTTTGTTCTATTTTCATAGGCTTTTCACTTCTTTGTCTTTTAGCCACCACAGTTCTAGACTTCTTTTTCCTATCCTAACTACCTAACATTCCCCTCTCAAAAGATGGGAGGCTAAATTCTTTGGGAATACGGGCGTCAAGGTCTCTCTGGATACTTCCTGCTGAACTGGGACAGTGAGGGCCTCCCCTACTACTAGTCGCAAGCCTCAGAGTCTTACAGCGGTATCCATCTAAGGGTGAGTGATACATTCCATGATTGGCTGTAGTTTTATATATCCTTGTTGAACTGGCACTGCACACTGTAGCCTGTTGATGTGGACAGAGACAAAACAGCTTAGACAATTGATAATACATGGAACAACCATAAGTAGCATCTATATGGTAGTAACAGGGATTCGTGAGGACATTAGCTAACTCAAATTCTCCCTCGCCAGGAGGAGGATGCCCCAAAAAGAGATTGTAGCCACCCTGAGAACTCTCCAGATCATTTTTTGAGATCCTGTAGGATCTGAATTTTTTTCTTGAGGACTGTGACTTTCTTTAACTTAGTTGGAGATATTTACATAGAAACAACATGCCTCATTCAAGATGACTCAAGTCCCTCCTTGTTCAGGAATCAAGAGATGTGTTTTTGGAGTACAACCCCTGCCAAGCTGTGTTGGCTCTTTAGAGCTATCCTGAGAAATCTTATCCCCAGAAACATAATTTTGTGAGTGTTCATTAGAATGGCACTTATTTGTAGTCCTGAATACATATCTGAGATCTCCTAGAGACTCACAAGTGTATTGAGTGTCCTATTCTGTTTTCTTAAACAGCTTGACTCATGAGTAGTGAATCCAGGAGTCATGTCCTAGTATCTTACTGCTGTGGGGGTAGAAAGTATTACAGGGTAGGGGCCCTTCCATGTGGGCCAGACTTGAGCCTTTGGGGACCCATCTTTCCAGACTTTAATTAGGACTTGAGTCCCTGGAGCATATAGTGGTGGCTCTTTAGAATCTTTTGGGTCCTGGTTGACAACTCATAAGCATATATCTTGTTGGAATTGCCCAATGGCCATGGTATAAGACTGGAGGACCTGAGCCTCTGGATTTAGGAAGGGGTCATTGGTGTAAACAGAAAGTCTCCCACATAGCATCTCATAAGGATGAAGACCAACTTGTTCCTTAGGGGCAATATGGGTGCAGAGGAGAGCTATTGGTAAGGCCTCCTTCCACCCCAGGGAGGTGTCCTGGATTATCTTTTCACCACTGATTTTAAGAATTGGTTGGCTCTTTCTAATTCTCCTGAAGACTGAGGCCTTCGGGCACAATGGAGATAATAAGTAATGCCCAATGCTTTAGAGATCCCTCGGGTGATCTTAGAAGTAAATGATATCCCATTGTCACTTTGTAATGACCTTGGCAGACCAAATCTCAGAATGATTTCATGGAACAGTTTATTTACCACCTCCTCAGTCTTCTCAGTCTGGGAAGGAAAGCCTTCAATCTATCCTGGGAATGTATCTATCATGACTAATATGTATTTATATCCTTGAGAAACTGGCATCTGGGTGAAGCCCATCTGCCAGTCCTCTCCTGGGTAGGTCCCAGGTCATTGGATGGGCTGAGCCAGCTGGGGTCTTCAAGCTCCTTGAGGGTTGTTTAATTGGCAAGTGGGACAAGAGGAGACCACTTGCCTTATACTCGTTTGGTGGCCTGTTTCACTGAAGGACCTTTCTAGTAATCTTTGGAGGGCCTTGTCCCCTAAATGAGTGGTGGAATGTAAGGAGTTAACCAACTTACATTGTTAGGCAGATAGGAGTTTCTGCCTGGTTCTCGGGCAGAAAAAGGAGTCCCTCCTTTTGGAACAACCCCATATGATCTTCTTGAAAGCCCTCATTCTTAGCTTTAAGAGTCTCACCTTCAGTATATGAAGGAGTTTCTGACAAATTAGTCTGTGGAACTGAGGTGGCAACCCCTATTACATCATTGTTCTGTAATGCTGCTCTCTTAGCTACCTAATTGGCTGCTTGGTTCCCTCATGCCACTTCCATGCTCCCTTTTTTGTGTCCTCTACAATGCGAGACTGAAACCTCAGCGGGCAGATGGATTGCTGCCAAGAGCCTAAGAATTTGATCACCATATTTGACTGGGCACCCTCAGGTGGTCAAGTGGACTCTTTCTTTCCAAATAGCAACATGTGCATGTAGCACCAGAAAGGCATACTTGGAGTCAGTGTAAATGGCTACTCTATTTCTCTTTCCCAGCTCTAAAGCTCGAGTCAGGGCTATGGGCTCCGCTAATTGGGCTGAAGTACCTGGTGGGAAAGGTTTAGCCTCTATGGTCTCAAAATTGGAGACTACTGCATATCTGGCTCTTCTTTTTCCATCCAAGAGAAAACAGCTTCCAATCAGTGTACCAGATTTCCTCATGATTGGTCAGAGGATCTTCTGACAATCCCTCTCAGGGTTTTGTCCAGTGGTCCAAGGTTTCTAGGCAAGAGTGAAAGGGGAGAGAACCCTCAAGGGTAGACAGGAGGGTAGCTGGGTTAAGAATCTCACAAGGGGATATATTCAGGCCTGGATTTTCCATCAGCCCTATTTGATATCTGAGGACCCTTTGATCAGACATCCATAAATGGCCTCTCCCATTCAGGAGTTGTTTCACTTGGTGGCTGGTAAATAGTTAGTTTGCCCCCAGACCTCCCAACCCTCCCCCCCCCCCCGGAGAGAGTTTTAAGGCATCTTCTATCAGGACTGCAATAGCTGCAAGATTTCAAAGGTAGGGAAAGATCTCTTCCCAATAAGGGAGTAGGACACTCAGGGACCACCAAAACCTAGAGGGAAAGTATTTGTCCACCCCAGCAACAAAGAAGTGCTCATGTGAATCTTTGTAATTGTTTTTCCTATAGCACCCAAAATGGTACAGATTTGGGGGTAGGAGGCTCTGAAGCATGAAGTCAGGACAGAGTAGTTAGCCCCTGGGTCAACCAAGAAATTCTCGAACCTATCTGCCACATCCAGTTGCATCCTTGGCTCCAGCCCCTTGAAGGTTACCTGTGACAGGCAGGCTGGCTGGAGTGGGCTGCTTCAGTCCTATTGAACCATCATGAGGGAAGGCTTGACACTTGACCTTGAGGTTCTTGGGTCCCCAGGGCAGAGTGCTGCCCAATGTCCCAATTGATGGCATTTGTAGCAAGTCATTTTAGGAGATTTGTCATGGTTTGGACCCTCTTTGGCCCAATGTCCCACCTGTCAACAGGTTAGGCATTTGCCTTGTGCCTTGTCCTTCAAGGACTTAGGATTTGCCATAGGGCTTCCCTGGAAGATAACCAGCATTTGGGCATGCCTTGTCTCTTTCCTTTTCTCCCTTTCCTGGGCCTTGACTTCCCTTCCTGGGCCTTGAATTCCCTCTCCTGTTCTCTGTTATATTGGTGGCTGTCTGGACCATCTCATCTAGAGAGGCAGCAGAGTCCTGACTTTATCCTGATGTCTGATACACGCTGGGACATGAATTTGTCCTTTAAAGTGACCTATCCCTTGTAAAAGTCCAGATTTGTAAACTTTTGGAGGGCATTTTTTAGCCTTTCCAGAAAGGCAATGTGGTTCTCATTGGGCTCCTGAGTTATTGCTGAGACCAGGCATAGTCCCACAGCTAATAGGCTTCCTTCTATTTTCATGGGTGGACTTCCTTAGGGGTGAGTCTTTTTGAAGTTTATCCTACCCAGTACTGCTGCAACCTGAAAGCCAGGCATCCCCAGGTCAGGGTGCAAATCCCCAGGAAGATTAAGGCATGACAACTTCCTGGAGATTGAATCCCCAGGCAGGCTGAGACATGTCAGCCTCTCAAGAATTGGGTCCCTGGGCAAGTTGAGGCATGTCAACCTCCTGGGACCCATGGACTGATGGGTCCCCAAACAGGTTAAGGCATGACAACCTCCTGAGGACCAGATCCCTAGGCAGGTCGAGGCAGGTTAACTTCCCGGGACCTCCGGGCGGGAGCTGGGCACCCCAAAGTCTCCAGCATGACTGGGGTTGGGTAGGATTAAGGGATTGTAATCTTAACTCTATATAGTCATAAGGGATTTGATTTAGGTCATACCTAAATGGTCTAGTGGTTTTCCCTACTTTCTTCAATTTAAATCTGAATTTGGCAATAAGGAGTTCATGATCTGAGCCACAGTCAGCTCCCGGTCTTGATTTTGCTGACTGTATAGAGCTTCTCCATCTTTGGCTGCAAAGAATATAATCAATCTGATTTCAGTGTTGACCATCTGGTGATGTCCATGTGTAGAGTCTTCTCTTGTGTTGTTGGAAGAGGGTGTTTGCTATGACCAGTGCATTCTCTTGGCAGAACTCTATTAGCTTTTGCCCTGCTTCATTCCATACTCCAAGGCCAAATTTGTCTTTACTCCAGGTGTTTCTTGACTTCCTACTTTTGCATTCCAGTCCCCTATAATGAAAAAGACATCTTCTTTGGGTATTAGTTCTAAAAGGTCTTATAGGTCTTCATAGAACCGTTCAACTTCAGCTTCTTCAGCATTACTGGTTGGGGCATAGGCTTGGATTACCGTGATATTGAATGGTTTGCCTTGGAAACGAACAGAGATCATTCTGTTGTTTTTGAGATTGCATCCAAGTACTGAATTTCAGACTCTTTTGTTAACCATGATGGCTACTCCATTTCTTTTAAGGTATTCCTGCCCACAGTAGTAGATATAATGGTGATCTGAGTTAAACTCACCCACTCCAGTCCATTTTAGTTTGCTGATTCCTAGAATGTCGACATTCACTCTTGCCATCTCCTGTTTGACCACTTCCAATTTGCCTTGATTCATGGACCTAACATAGCATCTGGTCCCATCACTTCATGGCAAATAGATGGGGAAAGAATGGAATCAGTGTCAGACTTTATTTTGGGGGGCTCCAAAATCACTGCTGATGGTGATTGCAGCCATGAAATTAAAAGACGCTTACTCCTTGGAAGGAAAGTTATGACCAACCTAGATAGCATATTAAATAGCAGATATATTACTTTGTCAACAAAGGTCCATCTAGTCAAGGCTATGGTTTTCCCAGTGGTCATGTATGGATGTGAGTTGGACTGTGAAAAAAGCTGAGCACCAAAAAATTGATGCTTTTGAAGTGTGGTGTTGGAGAAGACTCCTGGGAGTCCCTTGGACTGCAAGGAGATCCAACCAGTCCATCCTAAAGGAGATGAGTCCTGGGTGTTCATTGGAAGGACTGATGCTGAAGCTGAAACTGCAATACTTTGCAATACTTCATGCTGAAGCTGAAACTGCAATACTTCATGGGAAGAGTTGACTCATTGGAAAAGACCCTGATGCTGGGAGGAATTGGGGTCAGGAGGAGAAGGGGACGACAGAGGATGAGATGGCTGGATGGCATCACCAACTCAGTGCACATGAGTTTGAGTAAACTCCGGATGTTGGTGATGGACAGGAAGGCCTGGCGTGCTGCGATTCATGGGGTCGCAAAGAGTCAGACACAACTGAGCGACTGAACTGAACTGAACTGAATCTTAACTCATTGCTGATTTGTCCACCACGGATGGGAATAGAGACCATGATGTAAAGCAGTCCAAGCCTGTGCCCTGAGACTGGGAACCTGGGAAATAGCCATAGGCCTTATCCTCTTATTGCTCTGAGGAAGTTTAAGTCATTGATTTCATCCCCTAGTCCTCCATAAGAGCAGTTTAGAGTGTTTCCAATGGTAAACATTTCATTGTCATAGACCCACTTTAGGTAATAACAGAAGTAATGACAAAGGAGTCATTATAGTCAAAATGGTCATGTTAGAGGCATTAGGAGTATTTTAATAATTAGTGGGGTGGAGCGATGTTGCCTACAAGGGGGCAGGGTCCTGGTTGTAGGAGTCAGTAAGTTTCTTAAGAACAAATTGATAAGAGGCAACAGAGCAGATGTTTCATAAAAGTGGAGTGGGGTATGTTTGTAACTTTAGGAGAAAGGTGGTAAGGGTTTGGGCCCAAACAGCTTACAGGGCTTAACTCCCAAAGTGGAAAACATTATCCCTGGAAGTCCAGTTGCCCTTGAAGGGATGCCACCAACAGATGTACTTCTAGCAGGCATTGTGTGCCTGTCACCCACCTGAGCAGGTCCACTGAGAGGTACTGTTGTCACACTTGTAGGAAACATGGAATATGAAGGGCTGACTATCTACAGAGATTGGATATTACACAGTATTTCCCTCCCTTGGGCCAGCTGTTTTCTGATTGCCCCTCCTAAAGATTGTAGATGCAACATTGTGGGCCTGGACAGGGCTCAGGAAAAGAGCATGAAACAGGAGGGAAGCGGGCAGGGCACCACTTTTGAAAGAATTGTATAGCCCAAGGGCATAACATAAACCAATTAAAATCAAATGGGTCCAAGATGACAAGTCAAAATTCAACTAAACCTTGATCCTCACTCTGCAAGCTAAATGACACACCCAGAGATGCCAGGACAGTTCCAAAGTGAAGTGAAGTGAAGTGAAGTCGCTCAGTCGTGTCCAACTCTTTGCAACCCTGTGAACTGTAGCATACCAGGCTGCTCTGTCCTTGGGATTCTCCAGGCAAGAATACTGGAGTGGGTTGCCATTTCCTTCTCCTGGGGATCTTCCCAACCCAGGGATCAAACTCGGGTCTCCAACACTGCAGGCAGATGCTTCACCCTCTGAGCCACCAGGGAAGCCCAAGGACAGTTCCAAGTCACTGTCAAAAAACTGAGGAGTGGGTGGTTCCTCAATTGTTGGAATGATCCTCCCACTCATTAGCATATGAAATCACCCAGCTCACAAAAACTAACCACACAACATTCCATGGCTGCTGCGCTGGCCCTCTGCAATGGCCCACACCCTGTAAAATGTGCTTCTCTCTGAATCTGAACAAATCCACCTCTTACCTATTACTGCCTCTCACTGAATTTTTTTGCAATGAGAAATCAAAAGCCTGAGTTTCATTTGGTCCTAAAACCAGGCACTGTGGGTTTTGGCCAGGCTCGAGTCCCAATTGGATATGACTGAGCGACTAAGCATAGCACAGAGTCCCTGCCATGTGGGTCTGAGTCCCAATCTTAGGTAAACGTTTCAAGTACAACTTTCAGAAATGGAAAGATGATGACCTGCCCAATACTTTGTAAGCAGTGGCATAGGTGAAGAGAGGAGCTGAAGGACAGGAGGAAAAAGCAGTGGGGAAAAATGTGTCGCGTAATCCCCTGCAGGAAAATCTGCTAAATACCTGACCTGTGCTCACAGTTTTCATTGGCCTTATCCTTGGCACAAAGAAGATTAAGGACAGAAGAACCCACACACACATGGGCAACAGCTACTAAGGCACGGCAGATAGTAGAGCCTTTGGGACACCCCGCAGCACCCACTACTGCTCACCTGTTCGTAGGGGTTTCAAGAAAACAAGATTGTAAAAGAATTAAGATTTTGTTAGCCATATGTCCTTCCAGCCATAGATAGGAGCAAGGACTTCCTATCCCAACCAGAGGATTTCTGTATTCTGAGACTGAGCTGCATGAGCTTTCTGCCAAGTTTGTTTTTGCTGTCCTGGTTTCCAGCACACTGGGGTTATTGTCACTTCCCTTGCACTGGGTTTTCTTTGTATTCAGCTTCCACCATGGGAGCTTTCACCCAGTTGGCTTCTGCTGTGCTTGGCCTCCACCTCACAGGGGCCGAGCTGAGGGTGTTTCAGCAAGGTTAAACCTGAGTCATGGCACCATAGATGTCAGGGCAGTTTGTAATTTCCTCAGTTCTGTCTTGCCACAGCAAAAATTTGAAGCAATGGATGGATTGGTTTTACAACTTGGTTTTATTTGTCAACCAAAGGAAAATACATCCTCAAGGTGTGAGGGTGGGCTGAACCAAAAGAAGCAAAGAGAAGCCTGAAGCTCAATTTTGGCTCCTCTTTTGTATGTTTTTCCTCCTCCCTCTAAACCTGTCCAATGTAAATTGGGCAAGCCAAGAGAGCTGTTTGTTTCACATGAGGTTCTCAATAGGTCCTTGGACCTTCCTTTGTTCTATTTTCAAAGGATTTTCACTTCTTGTCTTTTAGCCACCACAATTTTGGGCTCCTTTTTCCTATTCTACCTACCTAATATGTCTAAGTGTGCAGGGTCGCTTTGGTTGTCTCTGGCTCTGTGCGACCCTGTGGACTGTGGTCTGCCAGGCTTCTCTGTCTGGGGGGTTCTCCAGGCAAGAACTGGAGCATATTGACCAATACTGGCTGCCATACCATTCTAGAGCACTGTATTTCCTGGTGCCCTAGCCACCAACTCTCCTCAGTAACTGGTGCTGCCAGAACCCCTGCAGCTGCACCACCTCCACACCTGGCACTCACTGGGGCAGACCCAAGTCCTTCAGGGAAGCCTCAGGAGTGGACGACCCACATGCAGTGGATGACCCACATGCAGAGATGGAAATAAGACCACAATTGAAACCCAGTGGATGACCCACATGCAGAGATGGAAATAAGACCACAATTGAAATCCAGGGGCAGTGTGGCTAAGGAAGAAAACCCCAAACATTCCCACCAGTTGTACAAGCTGCAGATTAAATCCACATGATCAACTAGGCAGACTCTGTGCCTATGGAATATATAAAAGGACAATGAGAGTTCTCACAAAAGAAAATGCATTAGTTCTGATACCTGTGAACGTTGGAGGCAAGAACACACAGGAGTAGGACCAGATTAGAATCTGAGCTTCTGCCAGACAGGATTAGCACCTCACTCAACCCTGCCCATCAGAGGAGAAACAAATAAAAACAAAAACAACTCAGCACAAAACTTACCCTATATGAAGCTTACACAAACCACTGGAATAACATCGGGGGGCAGGGGGGCAGAAACAAAACGGAAGAAAGAATTCAACCTTGAAGCCCGTGAAAAGGAGACCTCAAACACAATAAGTTTAAAAATAATAATAATAAAAACGCAGAGAAATACTACACAAATGAAGGAACAAACTAGAAACACAGAAGTCCAAATAAATGAAGAGGAAATAGACAAAGTACCTGAAAAAGAATTCAGGATAATGAGAGTAAAAATGATCAGAAACCTTGAAAACAAAATGGGGGAAATACAAGAATCAATTAAACAAGACCTAGCCTTAAAGAAGAAACATACAGAGACAAACAACACAATTACTGAAACTAAAAATACTCTAGAAGGAATCAATAGCAGAGTATCTGAAGCAGAAGGACGAATCAGTGAGCTGGAAGATACAATAGTGCAAATAGCTTCTGAAGAACAGAATAAAGTAAAAAGAATGGAAAGAACTGAGGATAGTCCCAGAGACCTCTGGGACAATATCAAATGCACCAACATTCGAATTGTAGACAAAGAGAAAAAGAAAGGGTATGAGAAACTTTTTGATTATAGTTGAAAATTTCCCCAACATGGAACAGGAAATAGCCATTCAAATCCAAGAAGTGCAAAGAGCCCCATACAGGATAAACTCAAGGAGAAACATGCCAAGATACATACTAATCAAACTAACAAAGACTAAACACAAAGAAGCAATATTAAAAGCAGCAAGGGAAAAGCAACAAGTAACATACAAGGGAAACCCCATACACTTAACAGCTGATCTTTCAGCAGAAACCCTGCAGGTCAGGAGGGAATGGCAGGATATATTTAAAGTACTGAACGGGAGCAATCTACAACCAAATTTACTGTACCTAGCAAGAATCTCATTCAAAACTGATAGGAAATAAAAGCTTTTCATACAAGCAAAAGTCAAGAGAATTCAGTACCACCAAACCAGCTTTACAACAAACATTAAAGGGACTTGTATAGGCAAGAAACACAAGAGAAGAAAATGATCTACAAGATCAACCAGAAACAATTAAGTAAATGGCAATAGGAACATATATATGAATAATTACTTTAAATGTAAATGGACTAAATGCTCCAACCAAAAGACACACTGGATGAATGGATATAAAAACAAGACCCATATGTATGCTGTCTACAAGAAACCCATTTCGAATCTAAAGACACATATAGACTGAAAGGGAGAGGATAGAAAAATATATTCCACACAAATAGGAAGCAAAAGAAAGCTGGAGTAGCAATCCTCATATCAGAAAAAATAGACCTAAAATGAAGATTACAAGAGATAAGGAAGGACACTACAGAATGATCAAGGGATCAATCCAAGAGGAAGATGTAACAATTGTAAATATCTATGCACCCAACATAGGAGCACCTTAATACATTAGACAGACACTAGCAGACATAAAAGGAGAAACTGACAGTAACACAATAATAGTATGAGACTTTAACACCCCACTCACACCACTAGACAGATCATCAAAACATAAAATTAATAAGGAAAAACAAGTCTTAAATGATATACTAGATGAGATGGATCTCGTTGATATTTTCAGGACATTCCATCCAAATGCAGAACACACCTTCTTCTCAAGTGCACATGGAACATTCTTCAGGCCAGATGACATCTTGGGTCACAAATCAAACCTCACTAAATTTAAGAAAATTGAAATCATATCAAACATCTTCTCCAACCACAACGTTATGAGACTAGATATCAACTACAAGAGAAAAACTGTAAGAAACACTGTTATGGTCTTCGTGACAGACCAGAACCTGGGGACAGGAGTCAACGAAAAGAAGGCAAAGAAAAGAAGGAAGCAGGGGACCCAAGTCTCTAGTGGAACAAGGGTGTTTTATTCATGGCAACCTGTGTTTATATATTGTTATACAAGGAAGCTTTAGGCAGAAAAATAAAGTTGAGTAAGAAACACGGAAACCAGATGCATAACAACAGTAACTGAGGGAATAACAATAATCATAGGTCTATAACAATAGTAACTAGGGGAATAACAATCATCACAGGGCCAAAAGACAATCCATGTATTGGAAATAGGAACATGACTAAGTAGTTTAACAGAAAAGCAAAAAGGTTACTGAAAGGAATTCATGTATGTGTTCCGCCTCATGGACTCAGTCCTGAGAACTACGTGCAACTCTGCTCGTTCCTGTTTTCCAGGAACTGAAACAGGAACAGAGGGCCCTTGAGAAACAGAAAACAACATATAGGAGTCCTTAAACGTTCCCTGACAAAACACAAACACGTGGAGATTAAACAAAATGTTTCTAAATAAACAATAGGTTACTGAAGAAATCAAAGGGAAATTAAAAAAAAAAAATCTGTAAAGAAATAATTATGAAAACATGACAACTCAAAACCTATGGGGTGAAGCAAAAGCAGTTTTAAGAGGGAAATTTAGATCAATACAATCCTACCTCAAGAAACAAGAAAAATATCAAATAGACAACCTAACTTTACACCTAAAACAACTGAAAAAAGAAGAACAAGAAAAAAAAAGTAGAAGGAAAGAAATCATAAAGATCCAAGCAGAAATAAATGAAAAAGACATGAAAGAAACAATAGCAAAGATTAACATTGGTTCTTTGAGAAGATAAACAAAATTGACAAGCCATTAGTCAGACTCATCAAGAATAAAAGAGAGAGGAATCAAATCAACAAAATTAGAAATGAAAAAGGAGTGGTTACAACAGACAATGAAGAAATACAACGCATTATAAGAGATTATCATGAACAACTATATGGCAATAAAATGGATAACCTGGAAGAAATTGACAGATTCTTAGAAAAGTTCAATCTCCTAATACTGAACCAGAAAGAAATAGAAATTATGAACAACCAAATTACAAGCACTGAAAATGAAACTGTGATCAAAAATCTCCCACAAAACAAAAGCCCAGGAAGAGACAGCTTCACAGGAGAATTCTATCAAACATTTAGAGAAGAGCTAATGCCTACCCTTCCAAAGCTCGTTCAAAAAATTTCAGTGGAAGGAATAATTACAAACTCATTCTACAAGGCCACCATCACCCTGATCCAAAACCAGACAAAGACAACACAAAAAATGAAAACTACAAGCCAATATCACTGATGAACATAGATGAAAAAATCCTCAACAAAATTTTAGCAAACAGAATTCAGCAACACATCAAAAAGCTCATACAACATGATCAAGATGGGTTTATTCCAGGGATGCAAGGATTCTTCAACATACGCAAATCAATCAATGTGATACACCATATTAACAAACTGTAAGATAAAAACCATATGATAATAGATGCAGAAAAAGCCTTTGACAAAATTCAGCACCCATTTATTATTAAAACTCTTTTTAAAAATGGGCATAGAAAAAGTCTTCCTCAACATAGTAAAGGCCGTATATTACTAGCCTACAGCAAATATCATTCTCAATGGTGAAAAACTGAAAACATTCTCCCTAAGTTCAGGAACAAGACAATGGTGTCCACTTTCACCACTATTATTCAACATAGCTCTGGATATCCTGGCTGCAGCAATCATAGAAGAAAATTAAATAAAAGGACTCCAGATCAAAAAAGAAGAAGTAAAGCTCTCACTGCTTGCAGGTGACATGATACTAAACATAGAAAACCCTAAAGACAATATCAGAAAATTACTAGAGCTAATCAATGAATTTAGCAAAGTTGCAGGATACAAAATCAATATGCAGAAATCTCTTGCATTTCTATACACTAACAACCAAAAATCTGAAAGAGAAATTAAAGAATCAACCCCATTCACCACTGCAACAAAATGAATCAAATATCTAGGAATAAACTTACCTAAGGAGACAAAAGGACTGTAAAAAGAAAATTACAAGACACTAATGACAGAAATCAAAGACAACATAAACAAATAGAGAGAGATTCCATGTTCCTGGGTAGGAAGAATCAATATTGTGAAAATGACTATACTAACAAATGCAATCTACAGATTTAATGCAATCCCTATCAAATTACCAATGGCATTCTTCACAGAACTAGAACAAAAAATTTCACAATTCATATGGAAACACAAAACACCCCAAATAGCCGAAGCAGTCTTGAGAAAGAAGAATGGAGCTAGAGGAATCAACCTTCCTGACTTCAGATTATACTACAAAGCTACAGTAATCAAGACAGTATGGTACTGGCACTAAAACAGAAATATAGACCAATGGAACAAGATAGAAAGCCCAGAAATAAACCCATGCACCTATGGGTACCTTATTTTTGACAAAGGAGGCAAGAAGATACAATGGAGCAAAGACAGCCTCTTCAATCAATGGTGCTGGGAAAACTGGACAGTTCCATGTAAAAATGAAATTAGAACACTTCCTAGCACCATACAAAAAGATAACTTCAAAATGGATTGAAGACCTAAATGTAAGACCAGAAACTACAAAACTAGGAGGAAAACATAGGCAGAACACTCGATAACATAAATCAAAGTAAGATTCTCTATGACCCACCTCCTAGAGTAATGGAAATAAAAACAAAAGTAAACAAGTGAGACCTGATTAAACTTAAAAGCTTTATCACAGCAAAGGAAACTATAAGCAAGGTGAAAAGACAACCCTTGGGTGGGAGAAAATAAGAGCAAATGAAACAACTGACAAAGGATTAATTCCCAAAATATACAAGCAGCTCATACAACTCAATACCAGAAAAACAAACAACCCAGAAAAACAAACAAGCCAATCAAAATGTGGGGAAATGACCTAAACAGACTTTTCTTGAAAGAAGACACACAGATGGCTAACAAACACATGAAAAGATGCTCAGCACTGCTCATTATTAGATAAATGCAAATCAAAACTGCAGTGAGATATCACCTCACACTGGTCAAAATGGCCCTCATCAAAAAGTCTACAAACAATAAATGCTGGAGAGGGTGTGGAGAAAAGGGAACGTTCTTCCACTGTTGGTCAGAATGTAAATTGATACAGCCACTACGGAGGATGATATCAAGATTGTTTTAAAAACTAGGAATAAAGCCACCATATAACCCAGCAATCCCACTCCTAGGCACATACCCCGAGGAAACTAAAACTGAAAAAGACACATGTATCCCATTGTTCACTGCAGCACTATTTACAATAGCTAGAACATGGAAGCAACCTACATGTCCATCAATAGATGAATGAATAAAGTTGTGGTGCATATACACAATGGAATATTACTCGACCATAAAAAGGAACGCATTTGAGTCAGTTCTGATGAGGTGGGTGAACCTAGAACCTACAATACAGAGTGAAGTAAGTCATAAAAAACTTTTTTTAAATTCATATTCTAATGCGGAATTTAGAAAAATGAATACTGAACAATTTATTTACAGGGCATCAGTGGAGAAACAGACATAGAGAATAGACTTATGGACATGGAGAGAGGGGAGGAGAGGGTGACAAAGAGTAACATGGAAACTTAGATTACCACATATAAAATAGATAGCCAATGGGAATTGACTGTATGGCTGTATGACTCTGGAAACTCAAACAGCAGCTCTGTATCCAATTAGAGGGGTAAGATAGGGAGGGGTTTAGGAGGGAGGTTCAAAAGGTAGAGAATATATGTCTACATATGGCTGATTCGTGCTGAGGTTTGAAAGAAAAAAAATAAAATTCTGTAAAACAATTAACAGCCTTCAGAATGGGAGAAAATAATAACAAATGAAGAAACAGACAAAGGATTAATCTCAAAAAATATACAAGCAACTCCTGTAGCTCAATGCCAGAAAAATAAATGACCCAATCAAAAAATGGGCCAAAGATCTAAACAGACATTTCTCCAAAGAAGACATACAGATGGCTAACAAACACATGAAAAGATGCTCAACATCACTCATTATCAGAGAAATGCAAATCAAAACCACAATGAGGTACCATTACACGGCAGTCAGAATGGCTGCTATCCAAAAGTCTACAAGCAATAAATGCTGGAGAGGGTGTGGAGAAAAGGGAACCCTCTTACACTGTTGGTGGGAA